>NC_079200.1:41420727-41720727 GCF_029499605.1 Hyla sarda
ACAGAGGAGACCTATAACTATAGGGGGGGGACACAGAGGAGACCTATAACTATAGGGGGGGGACACAGAGGAGACCTATAACTATAGGGGGGGGGGCACAGAGGAGACCTATAACTATAGGGGGGGACACAGAGGAGACCTATAACTATTAGGGGGGGACACAGAGGAGACCTATAACTATATAGGGGGGGGACACAGAGGAGACCTATAACTATATAGGGGGGGGCACAGAGGAGGCCTATAACTATAGGGGGGGGACACAGAGGAGGCCTATAACTATATAGGGGGGGACACAGAGGAGGCCTATAACTATATAGGGGGGGACACAGAGGAGGCCTATAACTATATAGGGGGGGGGGGACACAGAGGAGGCCTATAACTATATAGGGGGGGACACAGAGGAGGCCTATAACTATAATAGGAGGGGGGGCACAGAGGAGGCCTATAACTATAATAGGGGGGGGGGACACAGAGGAGGCTTATAGCTATATATGGGGGGGAGGCACAGAGGAGGCTTATAGCTATATATGGGGGGGGGCACAGAGAGGAGGCTTATAGCTATATATGGGGGGGGGACACAGAGGAGGCTTATAGCTATATATGGGGGGGGACACAGAGGAGGCTTATAGCTATATATGGGGGGGTACACAGAGGAGGCTTATAGATATATATGGGGGGGGACACAGAGGAGGCTTATAGCTATATATATGGGGGGGGCACAGAGGAGGCTTATAGCTATATATATATATGGGGGGGGGACAGAGGAGGCTTATAGCTATATATATATATATATATATATATATATATATATATATGGGGGGGCACACGGAGGAGGCTTATAACTATATATTTGGGGGGGGGGGGGCACAGAGGAGGCAGGTCTCCAGGGCGCTGACCAAGGAGGGTCCTGTGCCAAATCATCCCTCCTTACCCCTTGTGCTACATAATTTCCCATTTATTCCCCCCCGTGCAATTTCATTCCCCCTTTATCACCCTCTGTGCAAATTCAACCCCCCCCCCCTCTTTACCGCCCCCTGTGCCATTTCTGTGCCATTTCCCCCCCCCCCCCCCCCCCCCCCCCCCCCCCCGTACAATTTCACTTTCCCCCTTCCCTCCTACCCCTGTTGATCTGCGCTGCACAGACTCTGTAAGTGCAGCGCAGAGGGCGTCCGGAGAATCGCAAACCCTCTGGGAGCCCCTGCACCTGAGCCTTCTGGCCAGGTAAGAACAACAAGGTGAGGAGGGAAGGGGAAAAGTGATTTGCCACAGGGGGGAATAAGGTGGCACAGGGGGACGAAATGACACAGGGGGTAATAAAGGGAGAATGAAATAGCAAAGGGGGGGCAAGGGGGAAATGATGTGGCACGGGTTATAAAGGGGGGGGGGGGGGGGATCATGGGGAGGGGGTGAATGATGTGGCCGGCAGATGTACAGAAGCAAGAGACCCTTGTTTAAACAGCAGACTTCTCATTCTGTGCTGGGGCGTGCAGCCCCCTGGGAGCCTGGGCCTCTTTGGCTGGGTTCACACCACGTTTTCTTAAATACGGCTCCCGTATACGGTTCGGAGGAGGGGGCGGGGCTTAATCGCGGCGCCCGCACTCAGCCATATTCGGGAACCGTATTTAATGTATGTCTATGAGCCGACCGGAGTGAACCGCAGCCTCCGGTCGGCTTCGTTTTCGGCCATATGCGGTTTCCCGACCGCAGGCGAAAACGTGGTCGACCACGTTTTTGCCTGCGGTCGGGAAACCGCATACGGCTGAAAACGAAGCCGACCGGAGGCTGCGGTTCACTCGACATACATTAAATACGGTTCCCGAATACGGCTGAATGCGGGCGCCGCTATTAGGCCCGCCCCCCCTCTTCCCAGCCGTATACGGGAGCCATATTTAAGAAAACGTGGTGTGAACCCAGCCTTACTGGGGTATTGGCTGTACCCCCTGACAGAAGCCCTGAGTACAAGGTAGGGTCGGCGCATAAGCCTGGCTGTCCCCTATTGGGAGTGTTTTGTCACCAAATGGGAGTGTCCGTGTCCGCTAAGGGAGATTTTACTGTAGTAAGAGTTTAGATACTGTGTATGTATATTTTTATTGGGCAGGGACCAGTCTGTCACTCCTCTTCCTGAAATGCTTTAGAACAGGGGATATTAGTTTTCATTGCAAAAAGCAGCATTTGTGTCACTATAGCAAAACCCTTTATAACGTCTCCCAGGTTCACCCAAAGTGCCGATGTAGCAGAGCTGGTGGTTTGTCATTTGCCGTCTCTTAACCCCGAGGTTATATAATAAAGCGCGCACACCATGGCAACAACGTATGGCTCTGCTACATCTGTATGTAATGAGCTTCAGTGTTGTACATAGAGATAAGCGTCTGCTGAGAGATTATGACGCTTGTGTATTATGTACTTATGTCCCGTGTGCCATCCCATATACCGTGTCAGCCACTGACTGCGTTTACTGACTATTTACGGACTATCTTGTTGGTAACAATGAGGTGGATTTGTCTTTGCTGGGGGGAGTTTATATGTAGTATAACCCTAAGTCAATGTTTCTCAACCAGGGTGCCTCCAGCTGTTGCAAAACTACAACTCCCAGCATGCCCGGACAGCCTTCGGCTGTCCGGGCGTGCTGTGAGTTGTAGTTTTGCAACAGCTGGAGGCACCTGGTTGAGAAACACTGCCCTAGGTTTTTACGGTCTTAAACATTTAAGGGGGAGATTTATCAAAACCTGTGGTGAGGCATAGTTGCCCATAGCAACCAATCAGATCGCTTCTTTCATTTTTCACAGGCCTTGTTAAGAATGAAAGAAGGGATCTGATTGGTTGCTATGGGCAACTGGGCAACTTTGCCTCTCCACAGGTTTTGATAAATCTCCCCCTTATAGTCAATCCACAGAAATTGATAAGATGGGGGTTCCCTGCTAATGGCTTATCATTATATATTCCCCTATGAGTAGTCGCCCAGCGCCGCGCCCTGTGTGTGCAGTGAAATTTGGGGACAGGCCCAGCGCACCAACGTGACGGACGCCTTCAAATCTCGCTGTGTGCACATAGAAGAATATATACAGTGGATTTTCAGCTGTGTTGCGGATTTTGTGCGTCGGGAAATGCGCTGCATATACGCTTCATGTGAACCTACCCTTAAATAGAAATGGGCCGTGCACAGAACTTACTGAGCATTGCGCACAATAATCTGATCCATCATCTATCCTTGGGTACGTAAGAAGTTCTAATCTTGGCATAAGCCCTTTAACCCCTTTACTCAATAGCCTGTTTTGACCTTAAAGGGGTACTCTGAAACAAACAAATTGTTCTCAACGCTGGTGCCGGGAGCCGTCGTGCCCCCTCCCATAGACTTGCATTGAGGGGGTGGGGCGTGACATCATGAGGCGGCGGGGCTTTGACGTCACGTGTTCCCGGCTCCAGCGTTCAGAACAGTTTGTTCCAAACGCTGAGTCGCGGAGTACCCCTTTAATGACCAAGGCAAGTTTTCAAAGTCTGATGTGCGTCCACTTATTTGGTAATAACTTGTGAAAGTGATTCCGAGATTAGTTTTTTCGTGACACGTTGTACTTTACATTAGTGGTAAATGTTGATATATTAAGCTTTCACTTTGCAGAGCGTTGATCAGTGACAGAGGGAAGGTCCTCCCTCGCTCTGTTACCCTAATAGGTGCTGCGGTCTCAGTGACGTCAGCGTCTACAGGGTTAACCCAGGATCGGAGCGCAGCCCGTGCCTGCGGGTGGCCTCCTCAGATGGGCCCCCCTCACCACCGATCGCTTCACACAGTGCGGAGACCCGCACCAGATCCCTGTTATTGGTCGTCTGTACTGACGGACCAAAAGCAGCGATCGCCGGCCGGGGACTGCTGTGATTGGTCCCTGGCCGGCTTCAGGGAGGCTCGGCTGTGCAGCACAGCCAGCTCAATATACTGTCACAGCGCCCGGCGGCACTGTGACAGTTTATTCTCATCAGGTACATGTACGTGGTGATGCAGGACGTCATCCCTAATCGCCCCGTACATGTTCCTGATTTTGTGGGAAGGGGATGAAGAGGGTTAGAAAAACAATGGCTGCTTTCTTTCAAAACACTGCCACACCTGTCCACGGGCTTGACTTAATCTTAGCTGCAGTACCACATACTACCTGTAGACAGGTGTGGCACTGTCTCAGGAAAAAGCATGTTTTTTTAAACCTGGATCTCCTCTAATATTCTTTAAACCACTCTGAATAGCCACATTATATAGTCTGTATCTTATTTAGCTGTCTATTAGTTATGTTTCCAGAAATACTGGGTGAAAGTCATTAGAGTCCTCTGGGGAAGTCAACTTATTCCCTATCCACACAGGCTAGGACAAAAGCCAGTGATTGGCAGAGTGGGCTATCATTGCTGCCAATGTGGGGGCCGGAGTGCTCCCGGGACGGGTGAGTTGCTGGGCCCTGTATAGGTTATAGTGGGGGTCCCAGTAGTCGGACCCCCCCCCCCCCCCCCAGAGGAAGTTGAGTTGTTCTTTTCTGTCTGACCACAGTGCTCTCTGCTGACACCTCTGTCCATGCCAGGAACTGTCCAGAGTAGAAGCAAATCCCCATAGCAAACTTCTCCTGCTCTGGACAGTTCCTGATATGGACAGAGGTGTCAGCAGAGAGCACGGTGGTCAGCCTGAAAAGAACTTCCTCTGGAGCATACAGCAGCTAAGTACTGGAAGGATTAAGACTTTTTTAATAAAAGTAATTTACAAATCTGTTTAACGTTCTGGCACCAGTTGATTTGTAAAAAAAAATTTCCACCGGAGTACCCCTTTAAGGCCATGTTCACACAAGTTGCACCCTGATTGATAAACCATCTTTGTTGCCCACAGCAGCGTGTCCGCTGTAGTAGACCCACGCACTGTCATCTTGTCCCCCTCCTCCATGTGGAAGCCTCTGGCGCTGTAGCATTGTGTCCCCGTGCGGGGTGTTTAGGAGATGATCACACTTCCTGATACTTTGTACAGAGTAAGCGATTTCCAGTGCTTTATTGCTTCTTCTGGTGCCATCACGTGACAGCACAATGCAGGGTGACAGCTAGTTCTCCCAGGCCTTCTCTGTGTAGGAGTATATTCCTGAAATTAGGGGCTTTCACCTCCTCAAAATGATGATATAAAGCGGTTCAGCAGCTGCTATAGTTCGGTTGTCGGGGCATGCTGGGAATTGTAGTTCTGCAACATCTGGAGGAACACTGATCTACAAATTTGCAAAACTCCCACCGTGCCCTGAAAGCCTTTGAGCTGGAGAGCCACAGGTTTCGGGAAGACTGCCATAGTGGGTGGTAATACCAGCTGTCTTGCCATATAAACCATAATAAAATACAGTCCAAAGAATAAAGCGGATGCACTCACCTAGGAATTCTTGCCAGATGAAATCTTTATTCAATTATACATAAAACGGTGTAGCGGATAGACGCAGAGGAGCAGCCTCGCAGCGACCGACTCTTTCTTGCGCCCCAAGCGCACTTCCTCGGGCTGCCGATCGGCAGCCCGAGGAAGTGCGCTTGGGGCGCAAGAAACAGTCGGTCGCTGCGAGACTGCTCCTCTGCGTCGGCAGCCCGAGGAAGTGCGCTTGGGGCGCAAGAAACAGTCTGTCGCTGCAAGGCTGCTCCTCTGCGTCAGCAGCCCGAGGAAGTGCGCTTGGGGCGCAAGAAACAGTCTGTCGCTGCAAGGCTGCTCCTCTGCGTCAGCAGCCCGAGGAAGTGCGCTTGGGGCGCAAGAAACAGTCGGTCGCTGCGAGACTGCTCCTCTGCGTCGGCAGCCCGAGGAAGTGCGCTTGGGGCGCAAGAAACAGTCTGTCGCTGCAAGGCTGCTCCTCTGCGTCAGCAGCCCGAGGAAGTGCGCTTGGGGCGCAAGAAACAGTCTGTCGCTGCAAGGCTGCTCCTCTGCGTCAGCAGCCCGAGGAAGTGCGCTTGGGGCGCAAGAAACAGTCTGTCGCTGCGAGGCTGCTCCTCTGCGTCAGCAGACCGAGGAAGTGCGCTTGGGGCGCAAGAAACAGTCTGTCGCTGAAAGGCTGCTCCTCTGCGTCTACCCGCTACACCGTGTTATTGATAATTGAATAAAGATTTCATCTGGCAAGAATTCCTGGGTGAGGGCATCCGCTTTATTCTTTGGACTGTATTCTATTCTCTGCTTATACTGGAGTGCACCCTCAGACCAGCCCCACTGGGTTTGGTTGCTGGACTGGCTAGTCCTGGACGGGATCTTAAGTGGATTGCTGTGCCGGATCCACTTCATCCTTTGTCTGGCTGTTAGTAAACCATAACAACACTGCTTCATGTAGTAGCCCACCAGTTTCCAGTCTGATCACCCCCCTCCCCCTCCTTCTAGCCACGTGGCCTGGACCCAAACAGCTGATGCTGCCCCCGTGTCTCTGGTACCGTCCGCTGTGAATCTGTCACATGAAATGGGACTTTAAAAAGGGCTCATTCCACATGGCTGGCTCAGGGACTGTAATAGGATTAGCAGGTAGGTTGATTCTCTGTGCTGAGTCGGGGCCGCTGGCCGTGTCTTTATTTATCTTATAAGGGTATGTTCACACAGGCAGATTTGTTCTGAAAAGCTTCAGCAAATCTACAACATTGGCCCAGATTTATCAAACTCTGTGAGAGAAAAAGTGGAGGGATTTTCCCACAGCGACCAATCACAGCTCAGCTTTCACTTTACCACAGCTTCTTAATAGCTGAGCTGTGATTGGTCGCTCCACTTTTTCTAAGTTTGATAAATCTTCCCAATTATTGTGTAATGCCCCGTTATATTGCTAGATATGCCATAAGATGGAATTCCCCTTTTAATGTTATGGAATATCCTAACAATATTACAGGGTAATTCCATCATGTTCTGGCGTAGAGTTTGAGCAGATCTACAGAAAGATTCACTAAATCTAATGTTTCGGACATTGAGATATTGATTTATTTTATTTTATTTTTTCTCTAAAAGACTTTCTGACTCTTCAGTAAAATCTGGTATTAGACTCTGGGCTCTCTCAATCCAAGGGAATTGGATGAATGGAAAGCAGAACTACTTTTACAAGACTAAATAAATCAATGGCTGATTCATTAGATTTGGGTTCAGTGAATCTCATTTTAGACCAGTGTTTCCCAACTAGAGTGCCTCCAGCTGTTGCAAAACTACAACTCCCATTAGATTTAAAGCCGTATACTGATTAGTGATGGAACAATATACCATACATCTTTATGGGATAGTTGTCCAATCCTGCCAAACATTTATTTTATAGGAGGCTCTTGACTCTCCCCGATGTCCTATGTCGGGGTAAAGAAGGATCAGATATGTTGATGTTGTTATGGATAATAGATATTAAATGAAGATTATTCTTTTAAGATGGTGGTTGCATCCAGTATCGCGCCCTGTGTGACCACCCTGCTTGGCACAGAAAGTATGATGCAATGCTTACGTAAAATAGTCTGCTAACCAATTAGAATGCTTACACAATGTGCTACGTCCTACTGAAGGATATATCGTGTGTGTACACAATACAATAAATCGGAGAGAACCATTTTGACCTAGTCTTGTGTCAGTGTGTGATTTTTCTCTCCGTGCACGTATTGTGCATTCACACCACTTTTATGCAATACAGTTCCCGTATAAGTTTTCAATGTGAAAACCGTACGGAACCATATTGAAAACCGTATGCATTGACTCCCCATTGAAAACCGTATGCCAAAAGATGCATCAGGTTGTGTTCGTGTTGCATCCTGTACGGTTTTGTCAGGTTTGTTTTTCCCGTACCCAAAACCGTAGTCTAACACGATTTTTGGTCCGGGTGAAAAACTGTATTAAACCGTATACATTTATTTTTATTTTTTTTTATTTTTTTACATGGGAGTCAATGGGAACCGTACTGGACTGTGTGTGCATACATTTCCATCCGGTTTTCACCATACGTTTTTTGACTTTGCACCATACGTTTTTTGACTTTGCACTTTTTTTTTTCTTGGAATTTCAATAAAACAAGTGCAACTTTATTCAAAATGTAGTGAAAAGTTAAAAAGTATAAGTTTTTTGCTTAAAAAAACAGATGCAACCGGACATCATTTTTCAAACCGTATACGGTTTTTAACTGTATACGGGTTGAAATTTGTACACAAGTTTTGATACAGTTTAGTCAGGTTTTGAGGAATCAATTTTTCATCAAAAACCTGATACAGGAACTGTATTGCAAAAACGTGGTGTGAATGCACCCTTACCTAATTTGGAGCAGGACATCAACCTAGAGCGGTTACTTGGAACGCATCCAAAACAATGTCAATGTGCCTGATCCTTATTTTTTACTCCCCCTCTCCATTGAGAATACATACACGACCAGCCTGTATGTGGTATTTGATAGGAATGGCTATGGGTTGTACAAGCTGTTGAAGGTGTATGGGCAGCTATTTGTTTCCTGTGTCAGTGATTTGCACCCAGTTATTAATGAGTTTTCTGGGATTTTTGTCTTCTAGTGTGGACGTGGACACTGGAGTCAAGAAAAAGAAGAAACAGAAACGCAAGAAAGATAAGGGAGGAGACAAGTTGGATACTGCTGATGCCCCGGTGAGGATTTTGGGAGTATTCCACTAGAGATCAGTTAAATCGTTGTTCCTGTAAAAATTCACAGAAAGATATAATAGTCCTGTAAATTAAATGACTCCTTATACTTATTTTAGTTCCTGTGGAAAGGTAACATATATTAGGTGCTATGCACATGATTTTTCAGGAACTAATCGAGAATTAGTGTAGCGTCTTTAGGAGCTATGGAGTTAGTGTAGCGTCTTTAGGAGCTATGCACCGGAGTCTCTTATAGCTGTCCGAGAGCTGAAACAAAAAGAGAAATACTGTTGGCGCTATGTGCAGCAAATCTTCCTTTGATAGATATTATAGTACAGTCACTGCTGTTATGTAGAGAAATCATATTGTACTATGTAGCACTCACCCGATGCTGGGGGTGAGTCCACTAGCTCCCTCTGTCAGAGCCTACTCTTGCAGGTCTTCGGTAAAGTTTGCCGCCGCCGCCGCTCACTTCTGTGCTCCAGCAAGTGAAGTACGTGCATAGTGTAATGTGCAACATGGGTGCCTCGGTATCATTTACACTAAAGTTGCAGTGTGAGCTACAAAAACATATATTTTTATATGCCACTTGTGTTGGCAGCTGTCTTTACCTGGATAATATCAGTGTATAAATGTGGACCAATTCTTCTGACTTACGTTAAGGTGAACACTCTCCCTGCTGAGAAGATCCAGGAGATCCAGAAGGCCATAGAGTTGTTTTCTGTGGGACAGGGGCCAGCCAAGACCATGGAAGAAGCTAGCAAAAGAAGCTACCAGTTTTGGGACACACAGCCTGTACCTAGACTAGGTGAGAATACACTAGACAATCCATGCCTTGTCTGTCCTACCCCTGTGAGGTCAGTGCTCTTGGTCTCTAACAGTTATGTCTCCACACAGGTGAAGTAGTGAACTCACATGGCCCTATCGAACCAGACAAGGACCATATCCGCCAGGAGCCCTACAGTTTGCCACAGGGTTTCACCTGGGATGCTCTGGATCTAGGTGATAGAGCAGTGGTAAGTAAATCTCCTACATGTCTTTCATACACCCCCCTCTCTGCAGCCCTGTAAGGCGCTATAGCATGTCCTCTGCATGTTTTGATTGGTTCCTTTTTGCCACCATCAGTTGAAAGAACTGTACACTCTGCTCAATGAGAACTATGTGGAGGATGACGATAACATGTTCCGCTTTGACTACTCACCGGAGTTCCTATTATGGTAAGTCTTTGTCTCCTCCTGTATCTTCACTGCAATCTAATTTCCCTGCATTAAAAATGATTTCTCTGGCAGGGCACTGAGACCTCCTGGATGGCTGCCACAGTGGCATTGTGGAGTGAGAGTTATCTCCAGCAAAAAACTAGTGGGATTTATCAGCGCCATCCCAGCTAACATGAAAATCTATGATCTGTAAGTACCTGCAGGTTACTCCTGAATGACTGGGCATGCATCACATTTACTTCCAGAATAATTGTTGCCATTATAGGGAGTATTCCTATGTTATGATGTGCCATAAGATTCTGATGGGTGGGGATCTGAACTCCCTTCAGCAGTTCTCCACAGCAGCACTCCTGGTCCTACACTGCAGGGCACTGCGACACTGCTCCATTCTAGTGAACTGGGGTGTGCTGTAGTACTTTTTACAGCAGGGGCCCAGGACTGTCAGTGTGCAGACATAACCAGTAAAGGAGCCACTGTTTTTGGTAGCAATGTGGTCAATGGGGGAGGTATTCATGAAAAGTGGAGGTGGAGAACATCTTTTTTACTCCATTATTTCATATGGTGGAAACTCTTCCTGCACCAAATTTATTACATGCTGCAGGGCATGTGATCTGGTGCTGATCACATTTCTTACTCCTCTGCGACTCTTTGGGACTTTTCAACACCTTGGGGATGCAGGGCGTACGCCCCCATCCACAAATCATTAAAGGGTAGCTCCCACCAACCATTTTTTTTTCTTTCTGTCCCTGCCTATTGCCCATCTATCCCTAACCCCCTCCCTGCCTTTACATTTTTTTTTTTACTATATTAAAATGCCTTTTTGTCTGCCTGGTAGTGTGCTCACTACCAGGCAGACTTCCCCAGCAGACACCACGTCACTGATGCCTGCTGGGGCTGGCACTTCCACCCTTAGCTCAATATACAGGGTGCCTCCAGCTGTTTCACCACTACAACTCCCAGCTTGCCCTGACATCTACTGGCTGTCAGGGCATTCTGGGAGTTGTAGTGGTGAAACAGCTGGAGGCACCCTGTGGTGAAAACAATAACTTTGTTTAACCAGCGCAGCACTGCTACTTCGGGAGCGGCGGCGGCGGCGCTCTCCCATACCCCGCTCCCCCCCCCATATGCCTCTAGTGCTGAGCGGCGGCGCTCCACCGAACCCCACTTCCCCCACCCCATTCCTCTAGTGGTGCAGACTTGAGGGAGGGAGGGGGGGAGGCCAGTGGAGCTGGCCAATGCGTGCAGCCCCAGCTATCAGCATGCTAGCTCTCGCCTGTTTGATTGACAGGCGAGAGCGAGCACCGCAGTGACTGGATTTCGTCTCATTGCCAGGCTGAAATGAGTCGAAATCCAGTAGTGACGTCACTGCAGAATGCATTCGGCCACTAGGAGGGCGACCCCTAGTGGCCGAATTTAAAAGTGATTTTAAACTTGTTTAAAATCACTTTTTTTAATTAAAGTATATTAGAGATATGTTGTAGTACTTAAGTACTACAACATATCAATTTTTTTATTTCATGACAGTGCCCATTTAAGGACTCAGGGCGTACCTCTATTCACTGGTTTTAAACCATTCTCATGAGCGGAGAACGGTTTAAACCCCGTGGGTCCAGACTGCTATCAGCAGCCAGGACCCAGGGTTAATGCCAGGCACGGCCGATCGGGCCAATGCCCGGCATTAACCCATTACTTTAATCGCGGCGTCTAAAACAAAACCATAAGTATCCTGTCAGCTCAGCGGAGCTGATAAGGTCTATCGCAATGTCCAGATCAGCCTACTGGATGAAAGGCGGGTCCTCACCTGCCTCCTCATCTGCCTCCTCATCGTCCACTCAGCAATCTACTGCTCGAAGCCTGCTCAGCAGGCATGAGCAGCAGAGTGCCAATAACTGATCAATGCTATGCTATGGCTAATTGCATGTTGTAGCCCCCAATGGGGGCTAAAAAAAAAGAGAGAAAATGAATAAAAGTTCATTAACCCCTTCCCTATTAAAAGTTTAAATCACCCCCCTTTGCCCATTTTATTAAAATAAGATAATGTAATAAAAATCATGCGGTACCGCCGCATGTGTAAATGTCTGAACTATTAAAATATTAGCTTAGCTAAATCACACGGTCTATGGAGTACTCGTAAAAAAAAAAAAAGGGAAAGAAAAATATCAAAGTACAAAACTCTGCATTTTTAGTCACTTCATATACCATAAAAATATTAATAAAAAGTGATCAAAAAGTCCCAAGAAAACAAAAATGGTATCGATAAAAACTAGACCACGGGGCAAAAAAAAATTAGCCCTCATACCGCCCTGTATGCTGAAAAATAAAGTTATAGGTGTCAGAAGATGACATTTTTAAACATACAAATTTTGGTGCATGTATTTAGGATTTGTTTAAAGTAGTTAAATAAAACCTACATAATTTGGGTATCCTTGTAACCGTATGGACCTACAGAATAAAGATGAGTCATTTTTACTAAAAAGTGCACTGCGTAAAAACGGAAGCCCCCAAATTCTGCAAAATCGCGTGTTTTTTATTTATTTAATTTTTTAGTGTTTTGTTAAATTTCATCCCACAAATTTTGTTTAGCCGCAGATTGTTATAAAATAAGTGTCGTTTCAAAGTACAATTGGTGACGCAAAAAAACAAGCAATTTTTATATGGGTCTGTAGGTGCAAAATTGAACGTGTCAAGGTGAAAATGGTCTGAGTTTTTAAGGGGTTAATAATGCAGTCCAGTCAGTTTGTTTAAAAACAAAAGGATAAAAAAAAGCCGATTATACTACAATGCAGTGCACACCTATCAGTAACAACAATATTCTGTATAAAATATTAATCTTAGCAAATGATATACAAAAAAAAGAGGGATACAAAGACAGTGAAATTAAAAACAACTAAAAGTGCTTTAACCAGAGCCGCCTCCTACACAGACATGAGGGGAGGATATACTGTATGTACTCGAGTATAAGCCGACCCGAATATAAGCCGAGGCCCCTAATTTCACCCCAAAATCCCAGGAAAAGTTATTGACTCGAGTATAAGCCTAGGGTGGGAAAAACATCATCCCCCCCCCCCTGTCATCATCCATATCCCCGTCATTAACACCCTCATCATTATCACCCTGTCATCATCATGCCCCTCATCATCATGCCCCTCATCATCATGCCCCTCATCATCATGCCCCTCATCATCATGCCCCTCATCATCATGCCCCTGTCATCATGCCCCTGTCATCATGCCCCTGTCATCATGCCCTTGTCATCATCCCCACCCCCCTTCATCATCCTCTTGTCCTCATCCTCTTGTCATCATCCTCTTGTGAACTAGCCGCCCTCAGTGGTCTTCAACCTGCGGGCCTCCAGAGGTTTCAAAACTACAACTCCCAGCAAGCCCGGGAAACCTCTGGAGGTCCGCAGGTTGAAGACCACTGCGGCCTTCGACATCATCCAGCCCCCTCTCACCCCCTTTAGTTCTGTACAGTACTCACCTCCGCTCGGCGCTGGTCCGGTGCTGCAGGACTGTCCGGTGGGGAGGTCGTCCGGTGGGATAGTGGTTCCGGGCTGCTATCTTCACCGGGGGCGCCTCTTCTCCGCGCTTCGGGCCCAGAATAGAGGCGTTGCCTTGACGATGACGCAGAAGGACGTTGGTAATGAACGTACCTCTGCGTCGTGGTCAAGGCAACGTGACTATTCTGGGGCCGGGCCCGAAGCGCTTAGAAGAGGCCTCCCCGGTGAAGATAGCAGCCCGGAACCACTATCCCACCGGACGACCTCCTCACCGGACAGTCCTGCAGCACCGGACCAGCGCCGAGCGGAGGGGAGTACTGTACAGAACTAAAGGGGGTGAGAGGGGGCTGGATGATGTCGAAGGCCGCAGTGGTCTTCAACCTGCGGACCTCCAGAGGTTTCAAAACTACAACTCCCAGCAAGCCCGGGCAGCCGATGGCTGCCCGGGCTTGCTGGGAGTTGTAGTTTTGAAACCTCTGGAGGTCCGCAGGTTGAAGACCACTGCAGGTGGAGAGTTCACTCGAGTATAAGCCGAGGGGGGTGTTTTCAGCACGAAAAATCGTGCAGAAAAACTCTGCTTATACTCGAGTATATACGGTAACTACCCTCAAGAGGGCACGTGTATATAAATGGTTGGCAGATAATACTGCTCAGTCTGTCTAGAGCCCCAACCTTGTGTAAACCATATATGTGGCAGAAAAAACTATTACCTAGTGTATAGAATCAAATTACACAGTAAAACATCAAGGCACAGTAATGCTGCCCTATACTTTATACACAGAATGAACTGTCTACCCTACAAGCAAAAGTAAAGCATGGTGCAGGATACCAGACAGGGGGTTAGACAGATGCAGGTATGAACAGGTCACAACATGTGCCCCCCACAGAGCCCCACATGTTTTGTCACTGTTAGGCAACTTCCTCAGGGAGTTTGTAAGCCAAATGGACTGGTGAAGAATTGCGCCTCGGTTAGCACAGTTGCACCAAATGATGCGACATACTGAAAAGTCACACATCATAAATTCCTGACCACTGCATGAGATCAACTGAAATCATGACTTCCAAGGTCCCTTTGTAACAAAACAAAAAGAAAGGTTTGGCGCAAGAAACGACAAATGACAGCCAAAATAATGGAGTAAAAGGTTTCATAATTACCTCTCAATGTGTCTCCCTCCACATAACTTCATAAGCAGATTGTATTTCCTTTTTATAGAAATCATGGCTTTGTCTAAGCTGAAATAGAGGCATAGGCAAAGTCCAGTAAGAGAGGGTGGGCTAGTACTCCTCTGTGCTCTCTCCTGTCTGATAGCACTCCTCTGTGCTCTCTCTCCTGTCTGATAGTACTCCTCTGTGCTCTCTCCTGTCTGATAGTATTCCTCTGTGCTCTCTCCTGTCTGATAGCACTCCTCTGTGCTCTCTCCTGTCTGATAGCGCTCCTCTGTGCTCTCTCCTGTCTGATAGTATTCCTCTGTGCTCTCTCCTGTCTGATAGCACTCCTCTGTGCTCTCTCTCCTGTCTGATAGTACTCCTCTGTGCTCTCTCTCCTGTCTGATAGCACTCCTCTGTGCTCTCTCTCCTGTCTGATAGTACTCCTCTGTGCTCTCTCTCCTGTCTGATAGTACTCCTCTGTGCTCTCTCTCCTGTCTGATAGTACTCCTCTGTGCTCTCTCTCCTGTCTGATAGTACTCCTCTGTGCTCTCTCCTGTCTGATAGTACTCCTCTGTGCTCTCTCTCCTGTCTAATAGTACTCCTCTGTGCTCTCTCTCCTGTCTGATAGTACTCCTCTGTGCTCTCTCCTGTCTGATAGCACTCCTCTGTGCTCTCTCTCTCTCCTGTCTGATAGCACTCCTCTGTGCTCTCTCTCTCTCCTGTCTGATAGCACTCTTCTGTGCTCTCTCTCTCTCTCCTGTCTGATAGCACTCTTCTGTGCTCTCTCTCTCTCTCTCTCTCCTGTCTGATAGCACTCTTCTGTGCTCTCTCTCTCTCTCTCCTGTCTGATAGCACTCTTCGGTGCTCTCTCTCTCCTGTCTGATAGCACTCTTCTGTGCTCTCTCTCTCCTGTCTGATAGCACTCTTCTGTGCTCTCTCTCTCCTGTCTGATAGCACTCTTCTGTGCTCTCTCTCTCTCCTGTCTGATAGCACTCTTCTGTGCTCTCTCTCCTGTCTGATAGCACTCCTCCTGTGCTCTCTCTCTCCTGTCTGATAGCACTCCTCCTGTACTCTCTCTCTCTCTCTCTCCTGTCTGATAGCACTCCTCCTGTGCTCTCTCTCTCTCTCCTGTCTGATAGCACTCCTCCTGTGCTCTCTCTCTCTCTCTCCTGTCTGATAGCACTCCTCCTGTGCTCTCTCTCTCTCTCCTGTCTGATAGCACTCCTCCTGTGCTCTCTCTCTCTCCTGTCTGATAGCACTCCTCCTGTGCTCTCTCTCTCTCTCCTGTCTGATAGCACTCCTCCTGTGCTCTCTCTCTCTCTCCTGTCTGATAGCACTCTTCTGTTCTCTCTCTCTCTCTTTTTCTTTTTCTTTTCTTTTCTTTTTCTTTTCTTTTCTTTTCTTTTCTTTTCTTTCCTTTCCTTTTCCTTTTCCTTTTCCTTTTCCCTTTCCTTTCCTGATAGGACTCCTCCTGTGCTCTCTCTCCTGTCCTATCAGACAGGAGTGCTAGCCCATCCTCACTTACTGGACCTTGTCTATGCCTGTGCTTCAGCTTAGACAAGGCCATGATTTTATAAGCCATGATTTCTATGAAGAGGAAATAATATTTTCTTATGAAGTATATTAGAAAGGTTAACGTTTTGCCAAGATGTACAACATATAAAAGTTTTTGAATCTGAAAGTGGCCATTTAAAGGAAATGAGGCTAAAACAACTTATCCCCTATCCACAGGATAGGGGATAAGTGTCTGATCGTGGGGGGTCCGAACACTGGGACCATGACCCCCCCCCCGTGCAGGAGGCGTGTCGGCCGCAGCATGATGTGTATCTCTATGGGAGAGGCGCCGATACTGAGTTTGTGCCTCTCCCATATAGCTGTATTGAGAGGGGGCGTACCGTCATCCTCAGAGAGGTCGACGCCGTGCGCATTAGCCGGCGCACAGCGCAGCAATCTGGGGGGGGGGGGCTGTTTGGGAGATCCTGGGGGGGCCCCAGCGGTTGGACTCCCTGCGATCACTTATCCCCTATCCTGTTGATAGGGGATAAGTTGTTTTCGCTGCAGATGTCCTTTAAGTAACTTCTTCCTTTTTAAAACCAGGACCAAGAAAATGGTCGAGATCAACTTCCTTTGTGTTCATAAAAAGCTGCGTTCTAAGAGGGTGGCTCCAGTTCTGATCCGGGAGATCACGCGTAGAGTCCACATGGAGGGGATCTTCCAGGCAGTTTACACAGCGGGCGTAGTTCTACCCAAGCCAGTAGGCACATGCAGGTATGTTCTGTTGTGTTATGCAGTGGGCTGTATTTATGTGCCATTGTATGCTTCATAGTTACCTCACTTCCAATATGCTGCTTGTTTCTTATTGCTAAATTATTGCTAAATTATAGTATAGAGCTAATCTATAAGACACTTCAGTCTTTGAAACACTTTCCACTAGATATCTGTAGATGTCTCCAGATTTTTACATCTGATAAGCCACAACAATGTGGGATGTGTTATTTATGTTTGTCTTTTCCACTCCTCAGGTACTGGCATAGATCGCTAAACCCTCGGAAGTTGATAGAGGTAAAATTCTCTCACCTGAGCCGTAATATGACCATGCAGAGGACTATGAAGCTGTACAGACTGCCTGAGGTTAGCAATGTCTTTCTGTGTTGGTACTGTGCATATAGGGACAGAAAATAACTGTAGGGGGAGATGTAAATTTATAGTGCCCACGATGTGGCTCTCTATCTAATCATAATCCGCCATTGTGCCTGTTATGCAGAATCGTGACTTCAGATCTTGCAAGGATTCTTGCAGAGAGAGGGCACTCACCAACTGTAGCGTCTTCTCCCGGGACTGTGAATGAGCTGGTGTTAAAATCCATAGTGGGTTTTGTTTTTGTGTTAAATGATGTTCATTTATTGTTCACAGGTCCCTAAAAGCACTGGTCTGAAGCCTATGGGAATCCATCACATCCCAGCCGTGCACAAGCTTCTAGCCATTTACCTTTCCCAGTTTTATCTGGCTCCAGTAATGAGTGAAGAGGAGGTGCAGCACTGGCTCCTTCCACAGGAAAACATCATAGACACCTATGTGTTGGAGGTAAAAATGGAGAAACTGCATGTGTATTGTGCATCAACCCAGGAGTGTCGCTTCTTTTTCTACTTCTGTTTGTGCCATTAGGATTTATTATTCACCCCGTTAAATTCAGGGCCCCCTGAGGAAGCCATAGTGAAACGTACGTAGGGGTAGGTGGTACAGAGCTCCTGGCTGCATGCACTTTCCCTGTTTGATCTTTCTGTCTTGTGCTTACTATCTCATTCTTATATTTTTCTTCAGTTCATGTAGTATTGCCTGGTTTTTACAGGACACTGTCCAGTTGGTGCCAAGGCTTAGATCATGATATGCACTTTATGAATCATTATGCATTAATTGTATGTACTACCCTTATGTGAGCCTGTGTGTCTTCAGTGCCTATTTGTCCATTATCTATGTGTATGTTTTTAATGTTTGTTGTGATAAAATGAAGTATTTGATTTGGTCTTTACGTGTAGCTCAGACGTTGCACAGAAGTAGTGCTGATCACCCCTACTCTGACCTGTGCATGTTGATTTTGTAGACAGGGATCGGTGTTCACCATGTAATGTCTGATGGGATTTCTATTTGCAGACACCAGAGGGAGAAGTCACAGACTTCCTAAGCTTTTACACATTGCCCTCAACCATCATGAATCATCCCACACACAAGAGCCTGAAAGCTGCATACTCCTTCTACAATGTCCACACCAAGACGCCTCTGGTCGACCTCATGAATGACGCTCTCATATTGGCTAAGTCTGTGAGTATAGCATTGGTGGAGCAAATAATTGTCAGTCTGTCATATATGCAATTCTCATCCCTGTTTATTTGCAGAAAGGATTTGATGTCTTCAATGCTTTGGATCTCATGGAGAACAAAACTTTCCTTGAGAAACTGAAATTTGGAATAGGAGACGGAAATCTTCAGTATTACCTGTATAATTGGAAGTGTCCCAGTATGGGGCCTGAGAAGGTACAGTAACATTTTAAGGCTTTAAACACACTTTGGGGCAAAAGTGTGTGGGTTTTGTTTTTGTTTTCTCTAGAAGTCAGGTCACACCATGGAATTTCCAGCTGGAGATCCCGAGAGCGGTGCTAGGACTGCATTTTTTTGAGTGGTTTTACTCCCCAAAAAATTCATTCTTTGGGCTCATTGGCTCAGAAATGCATTGGCCTCTATGGGGACGACCAAGCAGTCTGCCGGGTCTTAGTGCCGCTCTCGGGAACCCCGGACAGAAAATCTCTGTGTGAACCCAGCCTTACAATACATGATGCCTCTGTATGGACAGATTTTCTTTTGGATAAGCTTTAACTTCTTTTTTTTTTTCCTTTTCCCAGGTTGGTCTGGTTTTACAGTAATTTCCCCATAACCAAATGGGAGGGACATGGTGTATAATGGGCTGCCAGCTGCTCATCATGCCATAGGCTGGGCACCCAAGAGAGCAGCCCCAAGAAGGAGTGCAGGAATTGTGGGTGCCGCTCATGAACACATCATGCTGATGTAATGTGGGAGGGAGGCTTCAGGTTCATGGAAGTGCAAAGCAGGGAGCTTCCCCTAGCCTGGCTTGACTAAAGGATATTTCAGGGTTTTTTTCTTCTCCCTTCCCACTGCTGTGAATATAAAATTGCGACCACTCTTCCCTTCCTGCTGCCATCCGGTTTGAAGCGGAGTTATGGCTGAATATTAAAGTATATATTATATATATATATCTGTAACCGTCTGCTTCATTTTATTTTATTTTTTCATGTTTTATTGCATTAAAGTTTGATGTACAGGAACGTGAACACAATACACAGTGCAAAGTGACTGCTCACTGGCTATAGACATTAGGTTGTACTGTGTATTGTGCTGGTTTCAACAGGGTCCGCTGCTAATTGTCTGAACCATCACTCTGTAGCAGAGTGGCGGCACATGTGAAAGAAAAGCATGGGCAATGTATAATGAACCAGACACTCCTCTGGACTCAATTCTGCATTATTTTCTATGGTAAGCATACAGGCCTGTATAAATACAGATTAGTGAGTGGCAGGAGTCCATATACATTGCCACCGCCAATTTATGAACTTGTTCAGTCTTTGGCAAATTACAATGGAGACTGGCAATGTCTATGTGGTCCTAGTGCCGACTGCTTTCAGAATGTCTATCTGCCTGGAGAAATTCTGTATTGTGAACCCAGCCTTGCTTGTACGGGAGTGAATATCATTTGGTCAACAGCAACTCAATATACTTGGAATTTTAGTTTCCTAAAATGTGACCAGTCGCAGACCAGCAATGGCTTTTTCTGTTGATGGATTTTGCAGTAATTGACATGAATACATTTTTCTGTTGATGGGTCCTGCAGCAAAAGTCCAAGCTGTATATTCCTGCTGTGAATTTTCAGCATCTATGTTGCTGCTTTGGTTAGCGCTTTTAAGAGTGGCTAAAGGCTCGTTCCCATTGGTGCGGGGCTCTGTAAAGTGCAGTTCCGTCAAGTGTAGTGGGGGAAAAAAAATTTGTGCAATTTATTTTTTTCTCCTCTCCGCTAAACTCTTGTAAAATTACTGTATCACCGACTGACTCCCGGCAGGCCCCAGCAGTAGCCGTTTGGATTTGACCCATTTCGGGGCCTGTACTGCTCAAGAAAAAAGGGGGGGGGAGGCCAATTGGACCCTTAACAGGTCTGATGCAAATGACAATGACCTGCGTCTGTTAGTTGAGGCAGAATCCAAAAGGATGATCTACAGTAGAGATGAGCGAACTTACAGTAAATTCGATTCGTCACGAACTTCTCGGCTCGGCAGTTGATGACTTTTCCTGCATAAATTAGTTCAGCCTTCAGGTGCTCCGGTGGGCTGGAAAAGGTGGATACATTCCTAGGAAAGAGTCTCCTAGGACTGTATCCACCTTTTCCAGCCCATCAGAGCACCTGAAAGCTGAACTAATTTATGCAGGAAAAGTCATCAACTGCCGTGCCGAGAAGTTCGTGACTAATCGGATTTACTGTAAAACTTGTGGGTTTTGGAACAGAATTTTAGGCCAGATTCACAATGCAATTATTATTTTTTTTTTTATTTATTATTATTATTTTTTTTTTTACCTGATGTGTGATCTTGGCCTATGCGTATGTTGTCCCTGCAGATTTTTAAACCATTGACAGACATGTCGACAGTAAGGCAAGTGTAATCGGTGGCACGTTAACACTTTTATTATAAAGTTGTACTGATAATAGGTAAAATACTGCTACATAGAAAATCCATTTATAAAATGTCAGTGGAGTGCAAGCTTCTTTACTTCATGAAGTGCGCTGTTCATACCGCCGGCCGACCTCGTAGGAGGCTGATGCTTTAGAAACCTGCTCACTTTTCTGTGTCCATTTATAAATGCAGATAGTGTTTTGTTCGTGATACTCTAAGGCTGTAAAGTCAGTATTTCCCAAACGGCGCCTCCAGCTGTTGAAAAACTACAACTTTCAGCATGCCCGGACAGCCATCGGCTGTCCGGGCATGCTGAGAGTTGTAGTTTTGCCACAGCTGGAGGCACCCTGGTTGGGGAAACAGTGTTGCTACATAACGCCACAGAAGGCACAGGCGTCCAATGTTACAAAGGGGGCCTACATAAAGGAAAAGTAGGGGTTCATTTAATTATGCATAAAGGGGACCTGTCTCTGAGATCATCCTGTGTTATCCGAGGGCAGCACAAGTTGGTGACAGGGATATTTATCACAGGCACTACAGTCTAAGAATGTATAATTATTGCTAAGAAAATGCACCTCGCCGCTCGCTGTACAGCAGGTGACTTCATATGGACAAGAAATGTATATTGTGGGTAAATGTTGTGATGAATATTCCCATATTTCCTAAAATGTTAGAACATGCACAATATATATGCAAATATGAGTAACCCATCACATGCTAGGCTCCCCAGCAAGCCGTAGCTTTCGAAATGTCGCTCTCTGTAGACGGCATGCAGAAGCATACCACGTTTACGTGTAGGTTGTGTGTCTACCCTGTGGTCATAGGATGCTCTTATGGTAACCGCAGTGTTGTACCCTGTATTACCTAATAGAAGTGTCCCTGCTGTAAGAATGTTTTGTGACAGCACTAGGGCGCAGGTATATAGTCTACAGCAAACATTGACTGTTTATAGTAAATATGGCACCTGGCTGAAAAAGCAACCATTATTAGGAGGGTTCAAACTCTGTCCTCCCCAGAAGATGCTGGTGTCCATTGCCAGACTACTCATGGGTCTTCGATGTGCACGTGAACAAAGAGGGTTGCTGGGGACAGGGAGGCGCCATCTTTAGAATACAGATGAACATGACGATATCCTGAGTAAGAAAATAAAGATTTGCAGAAGGTTAGACTTTGTTTCACGTACACAATCTGCTGTGATCTGTCCTTAACTGCAGGTACTACTGCTCCCAACATGGAGCACACTCTGCTCCATGCTGGGGGCTGTAGTACCTGCATTTATAGACAGATCACAGCGAGTGTCACTCCTGACACCCGCTATGATCCTCCTGTATAATGTATAGATGTGGCCGGCTGCTCTTCTATGGTCCGCTGCACAGATGCGTGTGTGTATGTGTATATATATATATATATATATATATTCATATTCCCCGCAGAGAGCTGTAATTGGCCAGATGTTTCCAGCCAATCACAACTCTCTGGGAAATATGAATAGGGAGATAGAAATATATATTCTAAAATGTCAGTGCAGGGGTCCATAGAGCGGCTGGCCACATTTATACAGGAGGATCACAGCGAGTGACTCGCTGATATCTGTCTATTAATGCAGGTACTACAGCCCCCAGCATGGAGCAGTGTGTGCTCCATGGTGGGAGTAGTAGTACCTGCAGTTAAGGACAGATCAAAGTAGATGTCACTCCTGACACCAACTGCGATCATCCTTCATCCCTGAAATGGGGAGCGGCTTTTTCCTGTGCTCGCATGTCTGGTCTGTACTCTGGCCGGACACTCACCATTCATATTTCCCTCTGAGAGCTGTGATTGGCTTCCACGATCTCACCAATCCTCACTCTGAGCAGAAAATATGAATGAGTGATGTGAATTTCTATTCACATCACTGGTCGGAGTATAGTGCAGAGCTGTGACCGCTGTCTATTAGTACAGGAATTACTACTCCCATCATGGAACAGTGTGTTCCATGCTGGGAGTAGTAATACTACCTAAAAATATTTTTTTTTAAATGATTTTTTTTTTTTCTTTGTCTGCTACATTTTTAGTTCCTTGCTCACCCACATAAATTTGATCCCTGCTTTAATATTTTTTTAATAATTTTAATTTTTGTTAAATTGAAACCCTCCCCCACTACTGCATCCTTTTTGGTACCCAATAAATTTAGAAAAAAACGCTAAAGGGGCCAAAAATGCAATTTCCACTCAAATGCAAAAAAGGCCAGAGAAAATGTAAGACACAAGAAATTGTTTTTACACGCAAAAAAAAAACGCAGGGGGAAAAAAACAAGAGGAAACGTGTCCCTGTGCGGATGGTCACAGTCCGCTTACAGGAACACCGTTTTCTTTTTTACACAAGTGCTAGGACCACTCAGATATGCGCCAATACGCCCCATACACGGCAATGCATTTCCATGCAAAGTTTACAGAAAGAATAGAAATGTGTCAATTTTTTTTTTTTTTTTTTTTGCGAACGCCGGAATTTGAATTTTCACTCCAGGTGTTTCCAGCGTGGAAATTCTATGTGAACAGGGCAGCAGAATCCCATTGAAATCAATGTGACTTTGCTGCTGCAGAATCTCCATGTGGAATTCCATACAGAAATTCTATCATTTGAACAAAGCCTATAGCCGCGCCTGCAGAAAATGATGTGCCCCTCCTAGGGCCTGGTTCACACTGCAGACATTCAGCTGACAGAATTCTGCCTGCTGAAATAATTGGTGGTAGGACCGCACTGATTTATGCCATCTCAAAGACTGCAATGCCGTCTGGTGGAATTACCTAAAGAACGAACATGCTCATTCTTTGGAAGAACATCCATCCTGCCGGCAGAATTCTGCTGCAGTGTGCACAGAGCAGCAGAATCCCATTAAAACAGTGGGAATCTGCCGCAAGCCAAATTCTGCTGGCAGAATGTTTGAAGTGTGAATGAGCCCTAAGAGCCTGTCCACACTGCTGAATCAAAACTGAAATTGAACCTGAGGAAAGGCAGTGCCATATATGAGCGCATTTCTGAGTAATCCTAACGCCCACCGGAAATTTGTTTTCCGCTTTTCCTACCATGTGAACATACCCTGAGACTTCTAATCAAACCACTCAGGTAATAAGTCCTGTTCCTTTTTCAACCAATGACGTCCTGCAGGATCTTGTCCGTCATCAGAATGAGTAAGAACAGGACTGCAAGAGGAAGCTAAGCATGCCACTTTCATTATTTTGATGCACAGGGAGGCTCATAGTAAAACATTACATTTTGTCCAGTAAACGCCTTTTAGGCCATGTTCACATGGTGGAATGTCTGTGTGGAAGATTCATGCACAATTCCCCATGGACATTCTGCCATGTGAACCCAGCATTCACACTGAGCAAATCAAGAGGAATTCACGGCAAAAAATTTACGGGCAGAAAAAAGAATTTTATTTTCGTGCGGAAATGGGGGAGAAAGTGGCGAAGGTTTTTTCAGCCATTTCCGCGCGAAAACTGTCGGGCGGAATTTTTTTTTTACCGTTGACTTCTATTGATTTCTGCTAGCGGATTCCGCTTGAAGAATGAACATGCTCATTCTTCAAGCGGAACGGAATTCAGCAAGCAGAATTTCTGCAGTGTGAACTGAACAGCGGAAAAAATATTAAAGTCAATGGGCAGAGGAGATGTGCATTAATATGGAGCGGAGAATTCAAGAGGAATTACTTGAGTAAATTCCTCTTGAATTACTCAGTGTGAACGCACCCCTTCGGTGAATTCACACAGGATCTGCTGTAAAATCCGCGCTGCAGATCCGCAACTTCAAATCTTGCAGCAGCTCTGGTGTGTGTTTACACCGTAAGGGTACGTTAGTGAAGGCTCACTCTTTGGTGAAGGCTCTCTCTATGCTGTCTTTACATGTACCTGCTCGTAGCGGCAATACGCCGCTACGAGCAGACAGACTGGGATGTGCGAGTGGCAGTATACTCGCACATCGCGGGAGCTCTCTGCCTAGCTCAAAGCAGGGAGAGTGGCCGCGATGTGAGAATACGCCACGCACATCGCTGCAGTGTGTCTGCTCGTCACTGCGTATTGCCACTACGAGCAGGCACATGTAAAGACAGTATAGAGCGGGGCCTTCACCAGCGGATCCGCAGCTAAATACGCTGTAAATCTGCTTGTGTGAACGTACCCTTAGGCTCTAACATGTACAGTATCCTGTGCATATTTGCTGTGCAAGATTTGAAGGTGTTACGTCATTTACTTTTCATAAAAAAGCTGCAGCTTCAAATCCTGCGCATCAAATATGTGCAGGATCCTGTATGTGTAAATAGACCCTAAGGCTAGGTTCACATGTCAGAATTTCCGTGCGGAATTCCACTTGGAATGTCCGCTCAAAAATTTACGCTGCAGCTGGGTCCCGTTGAATTCAACAGGATTCTGCTGCTCTGCGCACACGGCAGAATTTCCATACCAGATGTTTTTTTGCATGGAAATTCCATTTTACGTGTCCGAACAAAGAATGAACATGTTCTTTCTTTGTGTGGAGTCCACACTGAATGCATAGCCATCTATGCGATGGTGCATTTCTGGCTCAGGCCTCTATACTCAGCAGTTTACCCACATCACACCTATCCAAATTTGTCCTCCTTACCTTGTTTCAAGCTGGGAAATGGCAGAGTGAATTGTCCCACAAAGTCATTACTGGATGTCGTATCGTAATCTTCAACCACAAATCTGACTAGAGCGAGCTCCGGACACAGCACCTCCAGCTCTAGAGTCTCATTCCACATGGGGTTAAAGCCTGTGAAGAGCACTTGGGTTATTTTGTGTTATATATTATAGTTGTTAGCTTTTCTAATCTTAGTGAAAACAATTACTAGAAAGGTTAAAGTGTACCTGTCAGATCCAACAAAAAAACCAAATCTGTTATATGTTACTCAGTCCCTCATCCTGATCATGTACATGTAATTTTTATAGCTCACCCAGATTTCACAAAATAGCATATTACAGCTGCTCAATTTCTTTTTAATCTATCCAAAGGGAGGGGGTGTCCCCTCTTGCCTGCACTGTGCTGACTCCTCCCTCTCCCTCACTCTGCTGATTCACTGCTCTTGAAGGAGCATGACAGACCACCTCTGTAACCCTTTCCTCTCTGGTTTTATCTCTGTCTCTCTCTCTGTCTCTCGGATAACTTTTTTTTTTTTGCCGAAGTGTTGCCTTCAGCTTTGTGCCTACAGCTTTTGCAAAACTACAACTCCCAGTATGCCCAGACATCCTTTGACTGTCCAGGCATGTTTGGAATTGTAGTTTAGCAACAGCTGGAGGCACATGTTTGGTAAAACTCTGTATTACAGCAGTGTTGCTGCAGGCTGTGTTCCTCCTGCAGCCTTTTCGTGTCCATGACTCTTGGACAAGCTGCTGCGGGACTCATCAGTGTCCCAGGAGGTATGGGGACCCCTAGTGGTGGAATCTTCAAAGGCAGTTATGATTAATAAAATGTAAAAAAATAAATTTGAAGTATATTAGAAAAATTTTGTTTTGCCAAAATTTACAACATATAAAAAGTTTTTAGATCTGACAGTGCCCATTTAAGTAATTCCAATCAGCCTTTCCTTCATACCATATCAGTGTTGTTATTCCACTGCATTACTGAGAGGGAAGTCAGAGTACACAGTACATACAGGGCCTTCACGTGTGGAATTTTCAATATTTGATCAGTATTTTTAGCTAAACCAAGGGGCGGAACAGACAGAAAAAGCTGCAAATCTTTCCATTATAGCTTTCTTTGTTTTAGATGCACTCCTGCTGCGGACTCCCCGACCCCCCCCCCCCCCCCCCCTGATCTCCCTGCAGCACCTGCATTCTATGTGGGGACTGTGTCTCTAGTTTCGGAAACCTCTGGGTCACGCCCCCTCCCATAGACATGAATGGATGGGGCCTGGCGTGACGTCACGTCCCCAGTCCCGGAGACCCGGAGATTTCCGAAACTGGAGGTTCAGCACCCGCATAGAGATCGCGGAGAGTCTCAGCAGCGCCCGCCCCCCCGCGATCAGACATCTTATCCCCTATCCAAAGGATGTTTTGGTCCGGAATACCCCTTTAACCTGGAATGTATGAAAAAGGGTATTCCAAGACTTATGTTGTTGTCCTATTCTAAGAATCAATGAGGGTCAATTCCCAGCACCCCCGTTGATCAGCTGATTGAAGGGGTACTGGGAGTCATATTTGTTTTGAAGGTGGACCTTCTATATAAAAATAAAAAAATAAAATCACATTAGCCTGATAATATACAATATGGGGGCTCTCACCATTATTGAGGATGTAATTTGTCTCACTCTCCCTCTTCTTCCCTAAACTGTGAATCTCCACCCGTACAAATGGGTCCACGATAGAGTTTGGATTTTCCTGGTTTAGTTTCGGAAGCTGCTGAGCTGAAATGATCTGTTTAAAATAAAAAAAAGAATAAAAATCATTAATGATCATGAAACAAAACTAGATTTAATATCGAAATATACAAATGTTCACTCCAGCTTTACAATTGCTGTTGAGAGCCAGGTAGAGGAGAGATGACTGATTTAAAGAAACAAAGTGAAAAATTGTTGCTACCAGCAGCCACCACTATGAGGCGCTTACCGCATATGGATTATTTTGTACAATACAAGTACCGTATATACTCGAGTATAAGCCGAGTTTTTCAGCACAATTTTTCATGCTGAAAACTCCCCCCTCGGCTTATACTCTAGTAAACTCTCCGCCTGTCAATCCCTTCATCAGTGGTCTTCAACTTGCGGACCTCCAGATGTTGCAAAACTACAACTACCAGCATGCCTGGACAGCCATCGGCTGTCTGTGCATGCCGGGTGTTGTAGTTTTGAAACCTCTGGAGGTCCACAGGTTGAAGACTACTGAGGCCTTCGTCATCATCCGCCCCCCTTTTGTTTTGTACTCGCCCCCCCTCGGCGGGAAGTTAGGGTGAGCTGGCCTGGGCCATCCATGCTGCAGGGACCGTCCGGTGGGGAGGATTAGTCGTTGCGGGCTGTCCATTTTCACCGGGGGGGGGGGGGGGGGGGGCGCGCCCTCTTCTCCGTGCTTCGGGCCCGGCCCCAGACTAGTGACGTTGCCTTGACGACGACGCACAGGGACGTTCATGTGCAATGTCCCTGTGCATCGTCGTCAAGGCAACGTCACTAGTCCGGTGAGGCCCCCCCCTCCCCGGTGAAAATGGACAGCCCGCAACGACTAATCCTCCCCCCTGGACGGTCCCTGCAGCATAGATGGCCCGGACCAGCTCACATATAATGAGTCTGAACATAATACTGTCCAATATGTTTTGTGGCATAAAAGGCAACCTACAAGGCAGTGGTCTTCAACCTGCGGACCTCCAGATGTTGCAAAACTACAACTCCCAGCATGCCTGGACAGCCAACATCTGTCCGGGCATGCTGGGAGTTGTAGTTTTGCAACATCTGGAGGTCCGCAGGTTGAAGACCACTGATGAAGGGATTGACAGGCGGTGATGATGAAGGTGGGGGGGGGGGGGGAATGATGGTATTTCCCACCCTAGGCTTATACTTGAGTCAACTTTTTTTTGGGGGTAAAATTAGGGGCCTCTGCTTATATTCGGGTCGCTTATACTCGAGTATATACGGTAGTATAAATCTGCAAGCTGTAAATGCCTTTATTCCCACAACTGGTGGCTGCAGGTAGGCAGAATTTCATCAATAATCGACAACATATTTTATACAGACATAAAAAGAAATACATAGGGGAAGGTTTATCAAGCATTTTAACGTTTTTTTGCGATGATTTTTGTGCTGAAGTGACAAAAATCCCACACAAGTACATGCGACAAATGTATCGCACTGCGTGTGACTTATGAGAATTTACCCACACTTACCTAACTTAAGCTGGCTAAGTTAGTTTTAAAAACATGTAGCTAAACATGCATTGATAAATCTCCCCCATAGCTATGTACCTACTCCCTAATGCTAGTAGTTTGGATGGTAAGTTGCCCACCACCTCACCTATGATGTCTACTAACCTTGTAAGGTTGTGCTAAGGGATAGACACAAAGCTATAGAAGGCGCATAGCTATAAAAGTATACTGCTCCAGCGACTCAATCCGACTCCACAACAGAAGTGGATATATAGACAAAGGAAAGAGAGAAAGAGTCTAATGAGCGCTGCTGTATCACTGTACAATACGTCTCACCACTAGAGATACACAAGCAAGGTCTACTGTACTAATGAGACTATAGGACAGGGTGTTTCGGTGCTAACTTGCACCTTTCTGGAGTCCACTGTAAGACATTTCCCTGCAACCTGTCTGGATTGCGCTTTTGTGGTGCATGAACCATCCCTAGTTTTATTATTCTACCCACACTCTATTTAGGTATAACAGCCATGCCCATTTTACAAGCTTCTGCCCTTTGAGGGGTGCAACAAAACTTATCCCCTCTATAAAGTATCCATATATACAGCCAGGATCTCACCTTGACATGCAGAATCTTCATATTAGCGCTGCCGTCCTCTGGGTTAAATAGAGTATCCCCTCTACGCAAGAATTCTGGTTTCAGGACATATCCACAGTCACCATTGTCCAGGAAACGTCCCCGATTCAAGTGCATTTTGTAGTCAGGGGTCTGGAAGTTCAGAGCCACTGAAATGTACAAGAACAGTGGAAGGTAAAGAGACTGGAGGCTGAAAAGATGAACATTCACGGTTAGGCAGACAAACCAATGGCTGCACAGAAATGCATTGAATCCTATGAGACATTGCATTTCTTAGCGGCCCTAGAACCGACATGTTCTGCCGGTGCTCTGCTGCGTGTGGAATGTCCGCACAGACATTTTCTTTGCGGACATTCCACCGTGTGAACATAGCCTAAGACAGACAGTAACCGTAGCCTTACCGAGCTGGCATCCTGCATTCCACATCTCTTGCGGACTAAAGTTGGAAGAGTTGGCTCTCATTCCATCCGGGTAAATGCGGCTGAGCTGCCGGGTGTTGTATCGAACTAAGGTATTTCCTGCAAGAATTTAAACAGGATAGTCAGCTGCAGAGGAGTGACAAGTGTTCTGGACACAAAAAATGGCAGATAACAGCGAGCAATAGATTGCAACTCTCCATTCTCTGCTTTAATATTCTGTCAGTGGGGAGAGCCATAACCACATCACAAAGGCCTCTCCTGTATCCATTCAGAGAGCACAGGTACTGGGAGAACTAAGCTATTAATGTATTTATAATTTATTGGTTTCTAGGAATGCTGTGTGATAACCAATATAGTTTGCCATTACAAATCCCTCACCCACATTGTGAAAGACAAATATTATTTAGAGCAGTGGTCCCCAACCTTTTACTCCCTCAATGTTGCAAAATGACAACTTTCATCATACCGCGACACCAGAAGGCTATCTGGGCATGATAGGACTTGTTATTTGGCAACCGCAAGAGAACCACAGGTTAGGTAACAGTGTTTTAAGCAGTGTGTCTTCAGCTGTTGCAAAGCTACAACTCCCAGCATGCCCGGACAACCGAAGGGTTTTGCAGTTTTACAACAGCTGGAGACACACTGTTTGAGGAACACTGACTTGAAAGGAACAATTCAAGTAATAATCATACACTGTTTTATGCCTGGTTCAGAACCTAAAGGGGGTGGAGGGATTCTCAGGCAATGTGCACACTAAGGCTAATGTTAACACAGCAAATCCAGCAGAATTAGGCTAGGTTCACACTACGGAATATCCACCTGCAATTCTGCTTCGAAATTGCAGACAGAAATTCTGCTTACTAAAATGTATAGTATAGTGAATGGGTTTCCGTTCACAAATTCTCACTTCGGAATTTGTGAAGCGGAACTTGTGAATGGAAAATCCGCTTGAAAATTTCCGCCTGAAGAATGACGTTGCTCATTCTTCAGGCGGAAATCCGCATGAACACATTGAAGTCTATTGGAGACTGCAGTGTCCGCGCGGTCCTAGGGCCAACAGATTCAGTCGGGGCTGGCTGCACTCGGAATCTCCGGGCGGAAATTTTCTGGCCGGAGATTCCGCAGAGTGAACCCAGCCTTACTGTGTGTTTAAAACAGAACACAAAGTTCAAAGCCCTATTGAGCTCAATAGGATTCCGGCCAAATTTCCATGGCAGAATTGTCGCTGTGAAAATTCCATTGTTCTGAATGGGACAGGGGAATCCCATTGAACATAATGGGCTTAAAATTTTGGCGAATTTCCCGCAGAATTCTGCACAGAAATTGTGCCCTGTGAACATGGCCTAACAGCATCAGTTTTCCTCTTGGTGTCCTTTATCTTTTGCTGGTGAAGGGCAGGTGTATCAAGGTTGAATTTTAATGTAAGTGCTACAGACATGACACTGCTCTTGAAAATAAGACAGTCATGGCCCTTCCACTGCTTCCCTGCTTGCTTTTTCTTAGTGTATCATGGCTGCCATCTTTAGGCTACAGCCAAATACTACAGTAATGCTGCTGATTTTCCATAGTGGCAAAGCTTTCAGATCCTGTGAATCGATGCACCCTTTCAAAATTTCTAACACTGTCCCACTCATCTAAAATATCCCCATTTACATAGATAGAATGGATTTTCAGATGCAAACATTTCTGAAACAAAATCTGCTATGTGTAGTCTGGAATAGAGTGTCATGATCTGAGACAGCAACACCAAGGCTATGTTCAAACTTCGGAATTTCCGTGCGGAATTCGGCACGGAGATTCCGCTGCAGCAGAGTCTCGTTGAATATAAATGGGATTCTGCTGCACTGTGCACACGGCAGAATTTCCATGCCAGGTGTTTCCGGCGCAGATATTCTGAATTCTGTGTCCGCAGAAAGAATGAACTAGTTCATTCTTTCTGCGGACTCGGCACAGATTGCATAGCTGTCTATGAGACGGCACGTTTCCGTGTAGTCCTGGTGCCAGCATATTATCCCATCGCCCACAGTCTCCGGAATGTCCACACAGATTTTCTATACGGACATTCCAACATATGAACATAGCCTTAGTGTCACTTAGCTTTCCAGGAAACAGAAAAATCTTTTCAGCTCTTTCGTAGAGATGACTTGTTTTAGGACCTCCTCAGCTGTAATCTGATCATGGCTGTTGTATACTTACCACACTCCTTCATCAGTCTGCGCACCTTGTCCTCACTGAAGGAGCTCATCTCGCACGCGTTCCCTGGCTGGTCACGATACTCCACTGTTTGACAGTAAACCACCAGATCAGAAAGCTCCTGTGCGATGTCCTGGATTGGAAGAGAAGACCAAGTGCCCTTTTGAGTATTATCAATGCTCCACATTGCGATCAGTTTCACTAAACTTTACTTCTCCAAATTCTTTCTCACAAGAAACTTGACCAGATCCTGCCTTATCAGAACTGTTAGTGATGCAGCAGGTATGCAGGGTAATGGAATGTAATCTAATCCCATACAGATTGCCGACACACAGATACCCAACATATGACGTCCTGTTTCTCATTACGTTATCTCATCTCCCTGTTCTATGATGATACACCCTCCACCTCACATCCAGACTTCCCACCGTCTCCACACTCACCATCCTGGTTCTTCCCTCTTCATCCGCCTGTCTGCGCTCACTGAGCTTCTTTCCTTTCACCAGGATTTTTCCTTTTAGAGCCTAAGAAATAAAGCACAAGCTTGTATTCCAGTGACATGGTGGTGGAGGGGGAGATGATCTTCGCAGAATGATGCCATTGTACAAGCCATGTACAAGAAGCTGATGTGGTGGATATATAGATTGTTTGCATTTCATATGATTTTAAGAGGCAAATTCTTAAAAAGGAGTTGTCCTAAGACTGACAGTTATCTCCTATCAATAACTATCTGATCAGTGAAGGGTAGGAGTTCAGCACTCTGCAATGTTCAGAAGTCTAAAAGAGAACAGTGACCAAGCAGACGCGCTGCTGCTTTACACACTCAAGGGACAACTGACCACCATTTATGTGTTTGATGGTGTTCCAGAAGTTGGACCCTACTGATCAGCTCCACTGGGGAAAACACTTAGGGGGAGATTTATCAAAACCTGTCCAGAGGAAAGGTCTCCCCCTTAATCTTTAAAAAAAAAAAAACATTAAAGTATCCATACAGATTAGATAAATGTCAGCATAACTTATTTTAGAACGACTGACCTACCACCACCAATGGAATGTGTGAGGAGAGATATGGATCAGAAATGTTGGATTTCATCTGCCCAATCCTTTTATTCTTGGGAAGATAAGCCGTCACCAGAGAAGTCTTACAACTTATTCCCCTTCTCTTCATGGAAACACATGCACACCCAGCCAAGCCAAGCGAGCGTGTATGTTGTAATCCATCACTCATGATAGCCATTGGCCAAACAACTGTTCTAATGTGTTCATAATATGACTGACTGAGTCAGTCCATAAAAACTACAATAAAAATATAAAGCACTCCATTGTAAAGAAGATACCAATGCAGGTAAACGCTCAATGTGATTTTGTGCTTACTAAATAAAGTTATGCTTCCCAGGCACAACACTGGAACCTGTATATCACAAGGATCAACTTGTATACCTGCAGCCCTCCTGCTCGCATACAGGAGACAATTTCCTCCAGGATGTAGCAGGATTCTAATGGTGCTGGGCAGGCTTCCACACAACAGGTGGTTAAACATACCGTAAGTTTATTATCCAAAATGCACTGTGTTTCGTGGTACTGACAAACCGCTTCATCTGGCATGACAAAGCGTTCAGTAGGAACCACAAAACGCTTTCCATTTTAGGTAATAAACTTACATTTGACTACCTATTGTGCGGAAAGTCTATGCAGTGCGAATAGAATCCTGCTATCGTTTGTCTGTAGTCAGTCCATAGGCTGGGACACCATAAGGCCTACGCACCAGTGATAAGCCTAAGGCTGGGTTCACATCACGTTTTTCCCTATACGGGACCGCATACGGCTGGGGGGGGGGATGTAAACATGTGTGGTATGATACAATTCAGTGATGTGAAATGTGTGATCTCACCTCTGGGGATGGTAGTGTAGATGGGTCAGTATTCTTTATTGGCTCTGTTATTAGTATATCCCCAAGGATAGTCCGTAGGTGATGAGCCATCGTCACTTGCTGTTCCAACCCACAGTGATTCTCAATGGATAAAATGACTGGATAAGGGGAGTACTGTCATACAGAACAAAAAATATCAATCACTGGTGTAAAAATAAAGCATTGTCTGTCTTGGGATCGGCGGGATTCGTAGCAGTTTATCACACAGAGTTTTAAAATTAAATGGGAAAATTAAAAAGTTATGGCTCTACGAATACAGTGATGAAAAGAAAAAGTATTCCCTTCTTCTCCGGCGCAGTCTTCTTCCTGCTTCCTGTCACTCAGCCTTTAACCCCTTCCCGACCCATGGCATACATGTATGTCATGGGTCGGCTCCCATTCTATAATGTGGGGCCACGGCGTGGCCCCTCGTCATAGCGGGTCGGGCCCGGCACCTAGCAATGGCCAGGACCCGTGGCTAATAGCGCGCGGCAGTGATTGCGGTGCCATGCGCTATTAACCCTTTAGACGCGGCGTTCAAAGTGGAATGCCACGTCTAAAGTGAAAGTAAACTAATGCCGGTTAGCTCAGGGGGAGCTGCTCGGGATCGCCGCGGCAAAATCGCGGCATCCCGAACAGCTTACATGACAGCCGGAGGATCCCTACCGGCCTCCATGCTGTCCGATCGCCGAATGACTGCTCAGTGCCTGAGATCCAGGCATGAGCAGTCAAGCGGCAGAATCATTGATCACTGGTTTCCTATGATAAACCAGTGATCAATGTAAAAGATCAGTGTGTGCAGTGTTATAGGTCCTTATGGGAGCTATAACACTGCAAAAAAAAGTGGAAAAAAAGTGAATTAAGATCATTTAACCCCTTCCCTAATAAAAGTTTGAATCACCCCCCTTTTCCTATTTAAAAAAAAAAACTGTGTAAATAAAAATAAACATATGTGGTATCTTCGCGTGCGTACGCGCCAAAAAATTCCAAAGCCCAAAAAAGCTTATTTTTGGTCACTTTTTATATAATGAAAAAATGAATAAAAAGCGATCAAAAAGTTCGATCATTACAAAAATGGTACCGCTAAAAACTTCAGATCACGACGCAAAAAATGAGCCCTCATACCATCCCATACGCAGAAAAATAAAAAAGTTATAGGGGTCAGAAGATGACAATTTTAGACATATAAATTTTCCTACATGTAGTTAGGATTTTTTCCAGAAGTACAATAAAATCAAACCTATATAAGTAGGGTATCATTTTAACCGTATGGCCTACAGAATAAAGAGAAAGTGTCATTTTTACCGAAAAATGTACTGTGTAGAAAAGGAAGCCCCCAAAAGTTAAAAAATTTTGTTTTTTCTTCAATTTTGTCGCACAATGAATTTTTTTTTCTGTTTCTCTGTAGATTTTTGGGTAAAATGACTGATGTCATTACAAAGTAGAATTGGTGGTGCAAAAAATAAGCCATCATATGGATTTTTAGGTGCAAAATTGAAAGAGTTATGGTTTTTTAAAGGTAAGGAGGAAAAAACGAAAGTGCAAAAATGGAAAAACCCTGGGTCATGAAGGGGTTAAAGGGGTACTCCACTGGCCAGCGTTCAGAAGTAAATGTTTTGAACGCTGTTTTCGTGCTGCGGGGGTCGGCCATGCCCCTGGCGACATCATGACCACGCCCCCTCAATGCAAGTCAATGGGAGGGGGCGTGACGGACGTCACGCCCCCTTCCCATTGACTTGCATTGAGGGGCGTGGTCATGATGTTGCCAGGGGCGTGGCCGACCCACAGCGTTCGGAACATTTACTTTCGAACGCTGGCCAGTGGAGTTCCCCTTTAATGCCCAAATGACCTGCCTCTAAAGGGTTAAAGACAGGGAGATCATTGAGTGACAAACTGGTATAACAAGAGGAAAAGTTAACAGTAATGATATATTTTTGTGAGGTGGAATAATTAAAACATTACACAACCTCTTATAGGCAGTAAATCGTTCTATTACATAAGAATACATTACAACATGCGTCACATCCCATGGCTGGTTACACATCTCTAGGCATCACCCAGCAGTTCATACTCTGCAGTAGTAAGAAAATGGCCTAGATCTTTGGGCGGTCATAGATGGTACTAAAAACAGCTCTTGGAAATAGGACAGTCATAGCCCTTAAGCCGCTTCCCTGCTTGCTTTCGTCTACAGTTTATGATGGCTGCCATCTTTAGGCTATAGTGGAAAATCTACAGCAGAAAATCTGCACCAAATCATGTGGGTTTAGGAACAAATATGGTAATACTTTTCATAGATAAAAAAGCAAATGTACTTCTTTTCACCGTCCATAACACCTGCAAATTTATTGTGGGTTTTGACTTCCCTGCTTAAAGGGGTATTCCAGGAAAAAACATTTTTTTTATATCAACTGGCTCCAGAAAGTTAAACAGATTTATAAATTAAAGTGGAGACAAAAAATGGGTAACAGTCCTACTAGGCTAGGGGTGAGAGATAGAAAGAACAGAAGATAAGATGCAAAGAGTAATTTTTTCTTCTGTTCTTTCTCCTATCTCTCACCCCTAGCCTAGTAGGACTGTTACCCATTTTTTTGTCTCCACTTGCATTTTTTTTGGCACATTGGGTTTTTTGTGCAACTCAGTATCCTTGGCTTGGGTAATCACGTTTTATGTTGAGCTCCCATTTATTTTTAACCAGGTTTATAAATTACTTCTATTAAAAAAATCTTAATCCTTCCCGTAGTTATCAGCTGCTGAAGTTGAGTTGTTCTCTTCTGTCTGACAACAGTGCTCTCTGCTGACACCTCTGCTTGTCTCAGGAACTGTCCAGAGTAGGACAAACCTCTAATGTTTCGGACAGTTCCTGAGACAAGCAGAGGTGTCAGCAGAGAGAATTTTCTTCAGAAAGAAAAGAGCAACTCAACTTCAGCACCTGATAACTACCGGAAGGATTAAGATTTTTTTTTAATAGAAATAATTTACAAATCTGTTTAACTTTCTGGAGCCAGTTTATAAATATATACACATATACACACACACACACACACACACACATATATATATATATAGTTTTTTCCTGGAATACCCCTTTAAGTCAATAGAGAAAATCTGCAAGAAATCTTTGGTAGAGCTGACTCAATGCTTAAAGGGGTACTCTATTGCTAGACATCTTATTCCCTATCCAAAGGATAGTGGATAAGATGTCTGGTCCCAGGGAGGTCCGGCTGCAGAGCCCCCATAATCTTTGGCCCGGCAAGCTGGTGTTCTGACCATTTATGTTCAGAACGTTGACTGTGCTAGGCTTCGGAGCAGCCATCATTGTCATGCCCCCTCCATTCAAGTCTATGAGAGAGACCGATATACAGCGTTTGCGTATCTCCAGATCTCCCATAGAGATATACAGAGGGGGCATGTTGGCAACAGCTTTGGGCTGTGGTCGCCGTAATCCGGCACAAAGCGGAGATTGCTCCATGCATGTGGATTAATGGGGCTCTGTGCAGGAGATCGCAGGGTAGTCCCAGTGGCCCAGAGTCCCTATTCTGTGGATAGGGAATAAGATACCTAGGGGAGGAGTACCCCTTTAAATTACATGGGCTGTGTCTGGTAGTGCAGCTCAACCACATTCAGGTGAACAGAGCTGAGATGTGATACCAGAAGACAGGACTGGAGAAGTGCTGGTTTTTCTACTTTTCCTGTAAAGCAGTGGTCCCCAAACTGTGGCCCTCCAGATGTTGCAAAACTACAACTCCCAGCATGCCTGGACAGCCAACGGCTGTCCAGGCATGCTGGGAATTGTAGTTTTGAAACATCTGGAGGGCCACAGTTTGAGGACCACTGCTGTAAAGCTTTTAAAAAGACAAGTATTGTACAGCAAAACCTGGGTAGAAATGAAGCACATACTTCCCTTTAGTCCTGTGTATAAAATGTGCAGGTGACTTACTTTGAATGCATTGTGCTTTATGGTGGAGATCACATCTTTAAACAGTATCTTGGAGGTGAGAGTATGGCCATGGTAAATCACAGGTTCTCCTCCCGTTCCTTCCCAGCAGTCCAGCTCTACACATCGGCAGCCTTCCATGAACGCCCTGCAGATGAATGAAGCAATATACTTGAATTTCCAAACTACAATGTAAACTTCCAGGTCCAGCAGACTTACTACCACTTTAGAGTACCAACCATGTGGTTTGCCCATGTAGAGCTGTACATTATTGTGCTATTCTTTTACTTGTATCCATATGATGCCTGATGCCGATAGGACCCGATTGTGTAGACTGTTATTTACACGGACTGATCCCTGCATTAGAGACACTTATTCAATAATAGGTTGGTCCACCTTACTGGGTGATCACAGCATGCAGACATTGGTGAACAGATTCCACAAGGTGGGAAACGTCCTCCATACTCGACCCATGCCTAATGTCACAACTCCATCAGCAGATCTCACAGTCTGTTCCAACTTTTTTGTTTGGTGAGTTTGAGGGCCAAGGAAGTATGGAGAATTCATTGTTGTGTTCCTACAACCAATCCCCAGTGATCCAAACCAGATGACACATAGCATGGTCCTGTTGTAAGATGGCACTTACCTGAAAATATGGGTGCAAATGGTCAGCTAACAGGTCCCTATGCCATTCAATGGTTGTGGTATACTGACCAATGAGCCTAGGGAGTTATAGGAAAATGCTCCCAGGCCATGACACCAACACCACTTTGTTAAGCCCTAAAGTGCACGCATGAGATACGGCTCCATGCTGTTTCCACCAGAAGGGGACCCTGCCATCCATATGTTTCAGCAGAGAATGGCACTCGTCACTACAGATGACCATCTGATATGTGTCCATTGACATCTTCCCTTGGCCCATCCAAGGTGTTTTTTGAGAAGATGGCTTTTGGCCATTGAATCTCAGTGGACTCAATGTATTGCACATGGTCATTGTAGAAATTTGTCTTACTTGCCCGTTGTTGTACTGCTGGCACAGTTGGTCCACTGTGGTACGTAGGTGCTGAGATAGCGAAAATGTCACCTGACGTTTACTTCTTGGACCAACCAAACATGGCCTGCTGCTATGTGATCTTTTGTCAGATGTCTGCCCATCATTTATCCAGTCCTAGTACAATCTCCTTACTGTGGTTCAGGAACAACCAACAAGTGCATCACACCTCTGGGTCCCACCAATCTTCCCTCATTCAGACACTTTGGTCACCACATTTACCCATGATTGGCTAATGTCACCTTCTTCTGTGCAGAGAAGTCAACATATTATCTGAGAAACCATTGTGATGTGGCCATCACATGGTATTGTGTTGTTGATCACAAGATATCAGATGCCAGTTGTTCCTAAGGCAGTGATTGCTCAGTGTAAATATAGAAGACGGGTGGAAAAACAAAAAGACACACAGATACCCATCAATATCAATACCAGACATGGGCATACGTGTCTTTATTCTTGGGAATTATTCACCAAAATTTATACCACTGCTGCACAGTCCTTCTTTCCTGCCAACCCATCTGTCCTGTAACTCAACATAAACCTAAACAGATCAACAGCGGTCATCTGTATAATTTGTATGAGTTCCAAAAACTATGGGGGTTGCAAATGGTATGGTCGACATTATAAACCCCAGAGTGGTCATCATCCAGCTTTTCAAGAGTTCTGGACAGCAGATCAACCTCGTCGTGCAAAGATAAAGAAAGGCAGACAGATAGATTTGCATGTGGGCAAGTTGGGTGGCAACCTTGTGGACAGTGGGGGACATGTATCATTACTTGTGTATGGTAGAAGCATTTTACCCCTTTTCCTGAACTCTAAATTATATGCAGAAGCTCTAAATTTATCAATCAAGTGCAATGAGCTTCATAAATTGCGGGTAAATATAGCAATCTCCTCAATCCACTCTTTGGAAAATAGAATCAATGGGGGACATGTATCAAAGATTTTACCCCTGTTTTGTGTGTATCTTTTTGTGCAAAATTTTGCGCAAGCCCTTTTTTTTGCGCATTTTTTTGCGCACGTTTTGGTAGAGCATGTCCTCCAGATGTGGCTGAATTAGGGTACCTTGGAGTGACATCTATAGTACACATGGATTTATTACCTGCGTACTTTTCCTTTACACCAAAAATTTTGCCGCAAGAGCTGTTTTTTTTTGCGCAAATATAAGCCATCTTGGACTTAACGTAGCAAGATGCTCAAAATCATCTATTCTATATTCCAAAGAGTGGATTGAGGAGATTACTATATTTACCCGCAATTTATGAAGCTCATTGCGCTTGATTGATAAATTTAGCACTTTTGCGCATAATTTAGAATTCGGTAAAAGGGGTAAAATGCTTCTACCATACACAAATAATGATACATGTCCCCCAATGATTTAGAGCATCTTGCTTCGTTAAGTCCAAGATGGCTTATATTTGCGCAAAAAAACAGCTCTTGCGGCAAAATTTTGGGTGTAAAAAAAAAGTGCGCAGTTAATAAATCCATGTGTACTATAGATGTCACTCCAAGGTACCCTGATGCTGCCACATCTGGAGGACATGCTCTACCAAAACGTGCGCAAAAAAATGCGCAAAAAAAGGGCTTGCGCAAAATTTTGCGCAAAAAAATACACACAAAACAGGGGTGAAATCTTTGATACATGTCCCCCAGTGTGTATACCACCAGGGGGACTATAATAGCCTAAAAAGGGTGCAGATCAGACAAGAACCCATAGCAAGTCTTTATGTGACATTCCTGCTGATAGAGGCATCAGAGATTTCCTCAGATCCAGCTGTTTAACATTCAGGTCATGCTAGGTTTAATTAATGCCAAATGTAACACAGAAGAAAGAGGAGAGGCTCAAAAAGAGGTACTGAATGCAATTTAGGAACCCTAGTATGAATCTATAATATAAACAGTCTGAATGGCTTTAGCTGTGGTCTATATATATATATATATATATATATATATATATATCTATATATACGGTATATATAGCTCTTTATATGTAGCAAAGCTACAATTCCCATCATGCCTTGACAGCCGCCATGATGGGAGCTGCAATCTCTGCAGGCTAGAGGTTTATGGGGGAGATTTAGCAAAATCCGTGCAAAGGAAAAGTTTCCCAGTGGCCCATAGCAACCAATCAGATTTCTTCTTTCATTTTGCAGAGGCCTTGTTAAAAATGAATGAAGCGATCTGATTGGTTACTATGGGCAACTTTTGCTCTGAACGGGTCTTGATAAATCTCCCCCTATGTCTCTAACAGGAACCCGTCAGAGACTATCATTATAGTCAGGGTATGATAGGTAAACATCCAATACTCTATATAAAATACCCTTTACAGAGGACACATCAGGGGGAGATTTATCAAAACCTGTGCAGAGAAAAAGCTGACCAGTTGCCCATAGCAACCAATCACATTTCTTCTTTCACTTTTGAAAAGGCCTTTGCAAAATGAAAGAAGCGATCTGATTGGTTGCTATGGGCAACTCAGCAACTTTTCCTCTGCACAGGTTTTGATAAATCTCCCCCGATGATCATCTCTCCTGACAGGTCTGTTCTCACATTTATTAACCAAAAAACAACAATGCCAGAGCATCTTTTCTTAGAACTCTGCACAGTGCAGTCCCTCTGTTATTCCCCCTGGAAATGTGTGACTAGGCGGACATCTCCATTACCATCTCTTCAAGTCTGCTGGCAGTTTTTACACTATTTTCTGACCAGTGTTTTCAAACCAGTGTATCTACAGCTGTTGCTAAACTACAACTCCCAGCATGCCCAGACAGCCAAAGGCTGTCCGGGCATGCTGGGAGTTGTAGTTTTGCAACAGCTGGAGGCACCCTGGTTGGAAAATAATGGTATAGACACAACCTATTGACAAGGGGAATGGTAATACCCAATTGTTTTTATTGCATTGATAAAAATACCTCCATAAACCAAGATCGGACTGCTCGCAGTTCCCCTATAAAAGTTACCTTACCTAATATAGGACTCGGTGCTACTTGCTCCGACCAACTGGTGATTGGTCAGGTAGGTGTTGTGGGAGCAGGAGATGAAGTAGTGGCACAGCGGCTGGGTCATGTCCTGATATATTTTCCGATGATTTTGGTTAAATATATCACCCTCGGCTGACAGCAGGTACATCATGAACCCCTCTTGCATCATCAGGCTGTGTTGCTTAGCTGCGAATGAAGTTAAGAGAAAAGGGCGTCAGTGACACATCCTAGACCAGTGGTCTCCAACCTGCGGACCTCCAGATGTTGCCAATGGCTGTCCGGGCATGCTAGAAGTTGTAGTTTTGCAACACCTGGAGGTCCGCAGGTTGGAGACCACTGTCCTAGACCATTGGTGGACTAGCAAAACTTCTGTATGATAGAAACTAAAGTTCTGAACATGGCTGACATCATTTCAGAAAAGGACAGTCTGTCATAGGTCAATGAACGATCAGATGTTTATCAACTTTAATGATGGAATTGACTGGAAATGACCCACCGGTGAGGAAAAGAAAAAGTACTTACTACATAGCTCTACTCAAAACTACAGGTAATGTCTTGCAGGATGAATGGCCAACAAGGGCTCATACCGGTTGACAGACTAGATGTGAGCGTCCTGTGTAGAGATGAGCGAATTTACAGTAAATTCGATTCTTCAAGAACTTCTCGGCTCGGCAGTTGATGACTTATCCTGCATAAATTAGTTCAGCTTTCAGGTGCTCCGGTGGGCTGGAAAAGGTGGATACAGTCCTAGGAAAGAGTCTCCTAGGACTGTATCCCCCTTTTCTAGCCCACGGGAGCACCTGAAAGCTGAGCTAATTTATGCAGGAAAAGTCATCAACTGCCGAGCCGAGAAGTTTGTGACGAATCGAATTTACTGTAAATTCGCTCATCTCTAGTCCTGTGGCACAAATCAGTCTTTGGGACATTGTCTTAATAATGATGATAGACAGACAGACTGACATAGCAATGAGATACATAAATGAAATGAATATTTGTTGATATTAAGTATATCAATGTGAAAAAGTTATATTAGATAGATTGATAATAAAGAGATAGATATGAGATAGATAGATACGAGATAGATAGATCCAGAAGAAATGTTCAGGTGGAGCAGCACCTCAGTATTCGCAGGTAAGTAGGTGCACGCAGTCCATTAAGCAACGTTTCAACCGCCCATGCAGCCTTTTTCAAGCTCCAGGGAGCTTGAAAAAGGCCACATGGGCAGTTGAAACGTTGCTTGTTGGATGGAATAAAACACTAAGTTTACTACTGTGTGCTGCAGCAATACTTCTCCTTGGGCTTACTGTGGGCCTTGACCAGGCCTTAATGGACTGCGTGCACCTACTTACCTGCGAATACTGAGGTGCTGCTCCACCTGGACATTTCTTCTGTATCTATCTATCTATCTAGATAGATAAAAGATAGATAGATATGAGATAGATAGATATAAGATGATAGATAGTGAGATCTTTTCGGGACACAAGGATGTCCCGCTTACCTTTCTGCGGCCCAGCGTTAACTTAAAAAATACCGCCGGAAGGTAGCGCACGCAGGGACGTCACTGACGTGCGTGCGTCCATAGAAGCGGAGCAGCTAGGAGGAGGACGCTCGCATGGTAAGTTACCAGCGGCACGTCATCTTCGGTGCTCCGACCACCAGTTCCGGGACATACTGCTATTGCCTATAGGCCATAGGAGTAGATCATGACCCCTGACTGGAGGAGCGGTGGTCGGAGCACTGTGAGGCAGTACACAGGCATACAGCATCCAGCCACACACTGTATATGGCTGAAGGCTGTATGTCTGTGGGGGCCACTGCCTACCAAATGTGGGGGAACTATACTGCCAGCCTAATGTTGGGGAACTATACTGCCAGCCTAATGTGGGGGAACTATACTGCACCTAATATGCGGGAAACTGTACTGCCAACCTAATGTGGGGGAACTATACTGCCAACCTAATGTGGGCGAACTATACTGCACCTAATGTGGGGAACTATACTGCCAACCTAATGTGGGGGAACTATACTGCCAACCTAATGTGGGGGAACTACAACCTAATGTGGGGGGGAACTATACTGTCAACCTAATGTGGGGGAACTATACTGCCAACCTAATGTGGGGGAACATACTGCCTACCAAATGTGGGGGGAACTATACTGCCAACCTAATGTGGGGGAACTATACTGCCAACCTAATGTGGGGGAACATACTGCCTACCAAATGTGGGGGGAACTATACTGCCAACCTAATGTGGGGGAACTATACTGCCAACCTAATGTGGGGGGAACTACAACCTAATGCGGGGGAACTGTACTGCCAATCTAATGTGGGGGAACTACAACCTAATGTGGGGGAAACTATACTGCCAGCCTAATGTGAGGGGGACTATACTGCCAACCTAATGTGGGGGAACTACAACCTAATGTCGGGGGAACCAAAACTTCCAACCTAATGAGGGGGGAACTATACTGCCAACCAAATGCGGGGGGGGCTATACTGCCAACCTAATGTGGGGGGAACTATGCTGACAACCTAATGTGAGGGAACTATGCTGACAACCTAATGTGGGGGAACTATGCTGACAACCTAATGTGGGGGAACTATACTGACAACCTAATGTGGGGGGAACTATACTGCAAACCTAATGTAGGGGGAACTATACTGCCAACCTAATGTGGGAGAACTATACCACCAAACTAATGTGGGGGGAACTATGCTGGCAACCTAATGTGGGGGAACTATGCTGATGACCTAATGTGGGGGAACTATGCTGACAACCTAATGTGGGGGAACTATGCTGACAGCCTAATGTGGAGGAACTATGCTGACAAATAAAATGTGGGGGGAACTATGCTGACAACCTAATGTGGGGAGAACTGTGCTGACAACCTAATGTGGGGGGAACTATGCTGACAACCTAATGTGGTGAAACTATGCTGACAACCTAATGTGGTGGAACTATGCTGACAACCTAATGTGGGGGGAACTATACTGCAAACCTAATGTAGGGGGAACAATACTGCCAGCCTAATGTGGGGGGAACTATACTGCCAACCTAATGTGGGGGGACTATACCACCAACCTAATGTGGGAGGAACTATGCTGACAACCTAATGTGGGGGGAACTATGCTGAAAACCTAATGTGGGGAGAACTGTGCTGACAACCTAATGTGGGGGGAACTATGCTGACAACCTAATGTGGTGAAACTATGCTGACAACCTAATGTGGTGGAACTATGCTGACAACCTAATGTGGTGGAACTATGCTGACAACCTAATGTGGGGGGAACTATACTGCAAACATAATGTAGGGGGAACAATACTGCCAGCCTAATGTGGGGGGAACTATACTGCCAACCTAATGTGGGGGGACTATACCACCAACCTAATGTGGGAGGAACTATGCTGACAACCTAATGTGGGGGAACTATGCTGACTATTTAATGTGGGGGAACTATGCTGACAACCTAATGTGGTGGAACTATGCTGACAACCTAATGTGGTGGAACTATGCTGACAACCTAATGTGGGGGGAACTATACTGCAAACATAATGTAGGGGGAACAATACTGCCAGCCTAATGTGGGGGGGACTATACTGCCAACCTAATGTGGGGGGACTATACCACCAACCTAATGTGGGAGGAACTATGCTGACAACCTAATGTGGGGGAACTATGCTGACGACCTAATGTGGGGGAACTATGCTGACAACCTAATGTGGGGGAACTATGCTGACAACCTAATGTGGGGGAACTATGCTGACAACCTAATGTGGGGGGAACTATGCTGAAAACCTAATGTGGGGAGAACTGTGCTGACAACCTAATGTGGGGAACTGTGCTGACAACCTAATGTGGGGAACTATGCTGCCAACCTAATGTGGGTGGAACTATGCTGACAACCTAATGTGGGGGAACTATGCTGATAACCTAATTTGTGGGGGGAACTATGCTGATAACCTAATGTGGGGGGAGCTATGCTGACAACCTTATGTGGGGAGAACTATGCTGACAACCTAGTGTGGAGGAACTATGCTGACAACCTAGTGTGGAGATACTATGCTGCCTACCTAGTGTGGGGGAACTATGCTGCCTACCTAGTGTGGGGGAACTATGCTGCATACTTAAAGGGGTTCTCCACTGCCCCAGCATTCGGAACCCTTTGTTCTGAACTCTGGGTGCGGGCTGCGGGGGTTGTGACATCACAGCCACGTCCCTTGTGACATCACGCCACTCCCCCTCAATGCAAGTCTATGGGAGGGGGCGTCGACCACCGCATGATACTCTGCTAGTGCCCCTCCCGAGACTAGACTCTGGATCCGACCCTGAGATAGATACAAAAACAAAAAGATCCAGCAGTGCTCCGTAAGATGTAAATCAACAGGCTTTATTCACCCATATGGAAACTGTTTCAACGACATCACGCCGTCATTTTCAAGCATGCGTGATGCCGTTGAAAAGTTGTTGTTTCCATATGGGTGAATAAAACCTGTTTATTTGCACCTTACGGCAGTGCTGCTGGATCTTTTTGCTTTTAGATCTACACATACGGTCTGCGATTGGGACTGTGAAATTACCAGCCTGCACCCTGCCAACTTTACTACTTTGGTTGTGTTGCCTCCACCATCTTTCTTTTAGCTAGATAGATAGATACACAGCAAAAGCGCGGAAACAGCACACCAGGGTAGGTAGTCAGTGGGTGCAAGACAAGGTGAACAGTCCCAGTCGCAGACTGTATAGTAGATATCCAAAATCGGTTTTAGGCAGCACACCAGTCCAGGTTCAAATAAAGTGCGGTTTTATTTTCCCATATCCAGATACAACGTTTCGGCAGTATCACACTGCCTTTCTCAAGCATAGATAGATAGATAGATATGTGATAGATAGATATGAAATAGATAGATGATTGATTGATTGATAGATAGATAGGTGATAGATAGATATGAGATAGATATGAGATAGATAGATAGATAGGTGATAGATTGATAGCTATGACATAGATAGATTGATATAACAGGTCATATAAAGGCAGCAGATCCAGATAGTTGAGTATAGGAAATGCGTGCCGGCACAAATGGAAACGCGGTCCACTGGTTCTCTAATCCATACAGAAGATAAAGATGCAGTACATCACTGAGATACAATTCAGTAGAAGGTTTATTCCAAGAGACTACATTTCAGTGTCCTCACGCCACCATTGGCAGTCTCTTTGTACATCATGGAATAAACCTTCTACTGAATTGAATCTCAGTGATGTGCTACATCCTTAACTTCTGTATAGATACCGTATATACTCGAGTATAAGCCGACCCGAGTATAAGCAGAGACCCCTAATTTCAACCCAAAATCCCAGGAAAAGTTATTGACTCGAGTATAAGCCTAGGGTGGGAAATACATCATCCCCCCCCTGTCATCTTCCAGACCCGTCATTAACATCCTCATCATCATCACCGCCTGTCATCATCCAGACCCTCATCATCATCACCTGTCATCATCCCCTTGTCATCATCCCACCCCCCCTTCATCATCCCCTTGTCATCATCCCCACCCCCCTTCATCATCCCCTTGTAATCATCCCACACCCCCCCTTCATCATCCCCTTGTCATCATCCCCACCCCCCTTCATCATCCCACACCCCCCCTTCATCATCCTCTTGTCATCATCCCACACCCCCCCCCCCTTCATCATCCTCTTGTCATCATCCGCCCTCAGTGGTCTTCAACCTGCGGACCTCCAGAGGTTTCAAAACTACAACACATAGTGTGTGATGATTCTGAGGATGTGGAATCACTGTGGGTACAATTACAAAAGGAGGGAAATACTGAAAAAATAATATTTGGTGTAATCTACAGACCCCCTAATAACACTGAAGAGATAGAAGGTTGGCTGTATAAACAAATAGAGAGGGCTGCCCGGGCAGGTACAGTGGTAATAATGGGAGATTTTAACTATCCAGATATAGATTGGGGTCCGGGGTTGGCTAAAACTACAAAGGGGAGAAAATTCCTAAATTTATTGCAGGATAATTTTATGGGCCAGTTTGTGGAGGACCCAACAAGAAGTGATGCCTTGTTGGATCTGATCATTTCCAACAACGCAGAGCTGGTTGGTAATGTAACTGTGCGGGAAAACCTTGGTAATAGCGACCACAATATAGTTACTTTTTACTTAAAATGTAGAAAACAAAGACAGATGGGGAAAGCAAAAACATATAACTTTAAAAAGGCAAACTTCCCTGGGCTGAGAGCTGCACTACAGGACATAGACTGGGGGGAGGTGTTGTCAAATACTGATACAGAAGGTAAATGGGACATCTTTAAATCAACTCTAAATAACTATACAGCTAAATATATACCAAAGGGGAACAAATATAAACGATTAAAACTAAATCCTACATGGCTGACACATGATGTTAAAAGAGCAATAAACAATAAAAAAATAGCCTTCAAAAAATACAAATCGGATGGGTCAGCTAGAACATTTAAACAGTACAAGGAGCTTAATAAAATCTGTAAAAATGTAATAAAAACAGCAAAAATTCTAAATGAAAGACAGGTGGCCAAAGAAAGCAAAACTAATCCTAAATATTTTTTTAGATATATAAATACAAAAAAACCAAGGACAGAGCGTGTAGGACCCCTTAATAATGATAATGGGGAGATTGTCACAGGCGATCAAGAGAAGGCGGAGCTACTGAATGGGTTCTTTAGTTCTGTATACACTATGGAAGAAGGAGGAACTGACATTGGCCAGGTCAGTGCTAGTAACACATCATGTAATGTACTGAACTGGCTTAATGTAGAGATGGTACAAGGTAAGTTAAGTAAAGTAAATGTTAGCAAATCTCCAGGGCCGGATGGACTACACCCAAGAGTTCTTAGAGAGGTAAGTTCAGTAATATCTGTACCCTTGTTCATGATATTTAGAGATTCTCTGGTGTCTGGTATTGTGCCAAGGGACTGGCGCAAGGCTAATGTGGTACCAATCTTCAAGAAGGGCTCTAGGTCTTCGCCAGGCAATTATAGACCGGTAAGTCTAACGTGCATTGTGGGTAAATTGTTTGAAGGACTTATAAGGGATTACATACAGGAATACATAGGGGATAATAGTATTATAAGTGATAGCCAGCATGGGTTTACTAAGGATAGAAGTTGTCAAACCAATCTAATTTGCTTTTATGAAGAGGTGAGTAGAAGCCTTGACAGAGGAATGGCTGTGGATATAGTGTTTCTGGATTTTGCTAAAGCATTTGATACTGTCCCTCACAGACGTCTGACAGGTAAGTTAAGGTCCTTGGGCTTGGAAACTTTAGTTTGTAACTGGATTGAACACTGGCTCATGGATTGTACCCAGAGAGTGGTGGTCAATGATTCGTACTCTGATTGGTCCCCGGTTATTAGTGGTGTACCCGAAGGTTCAGTACTGGGCCCGCTGCTGTTTAATTTATTTATCAATGATATAGAGGATGGTATTAACAGCTCTGTTTCTATCTTTGCAGATGACACCAAGCTTTGTAGCACAGTACAGTCTATAGAGGATGTGCATAAGTTACAAGATGACTTGGATAGACTAAGTGTCTGGGCATCCACTTGGCAAATGAGGTTCAATGTGGATAAATGTAAAGTTATGCATCTGGGTACTAATAACCTGCATGCGTCGTATGTCTTAGGGGGGGATTAAACTGGCAGAGTCACTGGTAGAGAAGGATCTGGGTGTACTTGTGGATCACAGACTACAGAATAGCATGCAATGTCAGGCTGCTGCTTCCAAAGCCGGCAGGATATTGTCATGTATCAAAAGAGGCATGGACTCAAGGGACAGGGACATAATACTCCCCCTTTATAAAGCATTGGTACGGCCTCACCTGGAATATGCTGTTCAATTTTGGTCGCCTGTTCATAAAAGGGACACTGCGGAGCTGGAAAGGGTGCAGAGACGCGCGACTAAACTAATATGGGGCATGGAACATCTTAGCTATGAGGAGCGATTAAAGGAGTTACAATTGTTTAGTCTTGAGAAGAGACGTTTAAGGGGGGATATGATAAACGTATATAAGTATATTAATGGCCCATACAAAAAATATGGAGAAAAACTGTTCCAGGTTAAACCCCCCCAAAGGACGAGGGGGCACTCCCTCCGTCTGGAGAAGAAAAAGTTTAGTCTAAAGGGGCGACACGCCTTCTTTACCGTGAGGACTGTGAATTTATGGAACGGTCTACCTCAGGAACTGGTCACAGCAGGAACAATTAACAGCTTTAAAACAGGGTTAGATACATTCCTGGAACAAAATAACATTAATGCTTATGCAGAATTATAAAACTACATCCCTTTCCCTTATCCCCTTACACCCTTCCCTTCAATCCCCTGGTTGGACTTGATGGACGTATGTCTTTTTTCAACCATACTAACTATGTAACTCCCAGCAAGCCCGGGCAGCCATCGGCGGTCCGGGCTTGCTGGGAGTTGTAGTTTTGAAACCTCCGGAGGTCCGCAGGTTGAAGACCACTGCGGCCTTCGACATCATCCAGCCCTCTCTCACCCCCTTTAGTTCTGTACAGTACTCACCTCCGCTCGGCGCTGGTCCGGTGCTGCAGGACTGTCCGGAGAGGAGGTTGTCCGGTGGGATAGTGGTTCCGGGCTGCTATCTTCACTGGGGGCGCCTCTTCTACGCGCTGCGGGCCCGGAATAGAGGCGTTGCCTTGACGATGACGCAGAAGTGTGTTGGCAATGAACGTACCTCTGCGTCGTTCTCAAGGCAACGTGACTATTCTGGGGCCGGGCCCGAAGCGCTTAGAAGAGGCCTCCCCGGTGAAGATAGCAGCCCGGAACCACTATCCCACCGGACGACCTCCTCTCCGGACAGTCCTGCAGCACCGGACCAGCGCCGAGCGGAGGCGAGTACTGTACAGAACTAAAGGGGGTGAGAGGGGGCTGGATGATGTCGAAGGCTGCAGTGGTCTTCAACCTGCGGACCTCCGGAGGTTTCAAAACTACAACTCCCAGCAAGCCCGGACAGCCGATGGCTGCCCGGGCTTGCTGTGAGTTGTAGTTTTGAAACCTCTGGAGGTCCGCAGGTTGAAGACCACTGCGGGTGGAGAGTTCACTCGAGTATAAGCCGAGGGGGGTGTTTTCAGCACAAAAAATCGTGCTGAAAAACTCGGCTTATACTCGAGTATATACGGTAGATAGATAGATAGATAGATAGATAGATGTGATAGATGGATAGATAGGGCCCTAATGCTCAACCAACATGTAAGGAGGGCCACATAAATGACTGCTGGATTGTTCATGGAGCCCTTTGCTTTCATCAGTCGTAGGCCGCACATCCCTTATTACGCTGAGAGATGTGCGCCTGATGAATGATGGTTTTTAGCCAGTCAAAATGAAGCGATCAGCTGATGAACATGCCTTGTTTGTTTGTCGGCTGATCACTGGCCCTATTACACGGAACAACATTGGCCTGTTGAGCCAATAATCATTCTGTGTAATAGGGGCCATATATACTGTATATATATATATATATATATATCCAAGATAAGGTAGAAGTGGCACTCCAAATTGTGGTAAAAAACATGATATTTATTCATTCATCTGTGCAAGGCTTGACAATAGAGCATTTCTCTGTTGTTGAACCGAAACGTCGCTTTGCACAGATGGTGAATACATTTCAGTTTTTTTACCACAATTTGGAGTGCCGCTTCTACCTTATCTTGGATGTTACCCTGGGAGTTGGTCTGTTCCTGAAGCTGAGCACCCATATGGATCTGGAATCCTGAACATGGTGCTTCTCCTTGATCCTCTATTTGTATATATAGATACCTATTACTCAACACACTGCATTTATACGTGTCAAGCAATGACTAAAGATGCGTGGGATCATCTACTTACACATGGGGGGTTGTGTCGCTCAGTGAACAGATGCGGGTTTAATGTTATGGACCAGGAGATCAAGGAGAACAGGTTTACTGCACACATGACATGACAGCCGTCAGCTCACACCTGACAGAAGAACTGTGTACACACATCATGCCTTACCTTCCAGGTCAGATTTTAGCACATTCCCTTCAGCATAGGGCTGCCCAGCCACTTTGGCGCAACACACATAGCATGACCAGTGGTCGCCATCTTGTGCCACCTGCGTCTCAGCTAATGAAACTGAATGTGGTTTCATAGCAAAATGGAAGATGCAGCTACCTGACAGTCTTCAGTAATCCATCTTGAATTTTTGATAGATATAATAGATTTATAGATAGATAGAAAGATATGAGATGGATATAGATCGATATGATAGATTTATGATAGATAGATGTACAGATAGATATGAGATAGTTAATAGTGTTGAGCGGCAAAGGTCATGTTTGAATTCGCGATATTTTGCGAATATATGGATGAATATTCGTCATATATTTGCAAAATTCGCATATTAGCAATATTCACAACCTTTTTTTACTATGTGCCATAAAATTTGCATGTGCATGCGCATTCACCATAAAATTTTCATGCTCATGTGCAATATCGCGTGATAAAAGAGCTAAAAAAAGGGAGGGATCAATATGCGCGAAAATTCGCATATGCGAATTTTCGGCCGCCCGCCAGTCTGACACAGCAACTAGTATTAGAGCCTTGTTTACACCACAAGCTGGAAGCAGGGAGGGATGATCACTGTGATGTGTACTGTGAATAAAAAGCGAATATTCGTAATTGCGAATATTTAGCGCTATATTCGCAAATATGCGATCTTCGCGATAAATATTCGCATTGTGAATATTCGTGCCCGACACTAATAGTTAGTCAGGTAGACAAACAAACAGTGTTTTTAAAGCGTCACGCAATGACTAAGATGTGTGTGATCAGTCACTTGCACATGATGAGTTGTGACTGGGTGCTGGGTGTGTAGATGTGGGTTTAATGGTATGGACTGGCAGATCAAGAAGAACAGGTTTACTCTACATAACATGACAGCCGTCAGCTCACACCTAACAGATGATAACTGTGAGGCTACCCACACACCCATTCACCTAATGGAACGGTTGTCTCTAAATATGTCATGACTCTTGAGGCCGGTTTAGGTTGGAATGTTAGGTATGTTTATTACCAATAAACTATTGTGTACACCAAATGCAATATATACAAATATTCCATTACATTTCTGTGTATTTGTCCTCTCCCACACACATGGGTGACGTCACAGAGCACAGGAAGGACCCCACCCATCAGAAAAGAGAGCCCACGTATTGGACAGCATGGGAGAGGAGGGGGCACATGACAGGGGGGGTATGAGAAGCAGTAAAGGGGTCAGGGAGAGGTCAGGTCAGAAAGCGGGAAAAGAAGGGGAGGAGTGAGAGGGGTTAAATAGGAAGGGACAGAAACAGGAAGGTCATTCTGCCAGGGAAAGCGGAGTTGTCCCACCCGCCCGCCCTTTGTGTTGGCATGAGTGGTAGGCGGTGTGGGGGTTGGTGAGTGCTTGTCGCAGCGGCGGGAATGTTAAAGGGGGGACTTGGAGGCATTGCTGGAAAAATGGTGCAGTGGCCCAGCTGGTTGTGGCAGGATACTCTCCGAAGGTGGGGCCCTTTGGGTCAGGGGGTGAGGCGACCTAGGGCTCAGTAGGAGAGTAATAAAAATTGGGTTGCCTTCAGGTCCCCCTTCCTTATTGTATTTGAAGTATATCAGGGGTTAAAATATTGGTTGCACTTTATATTTGTTATTGGGGGTTATTGGTGTTACCCCCCGTTTGATGTATAGGTTATATTTATGAATATTTATATATTTTGTTAAGGTTTAATAAAATGGGGTCCGCTGTGGCCGTTTTCTACCACACAGCAAGTGTCTGTGTCTTGTGTTCAGGTAAAGGGGTGGTAGTAGGCCAGCGGAGCTATACGATCCCCTAGTCATGAGAAAAACCCTCAATGAGTGTCCCGGAGGGCATCCCTTATATTTCCAGCCTGTGAAAAGTACCGGAGCTCAGGCGGTTTCACTGCTCTGTCGGCAATGGAGACCAGGTCAGCCACGGCCATTACTATATTTTTTCTGCTAAAGGAGGAGATGACAAAGACCCCTGTTTTCTACATTTCTTTCCATTTCATTTATCTCCAGAAATCCAGATGTTCAGCAATCTGAGTGTTTACTAAAACTCATCCCAAACATAAAACATGTACACAGAGAATACAGGACATCAGATATATCCCATTACAGGCCCTTTCATGTAATCCAGATTTGTGGGGCTACTTCTACCAGACATTCAGTAACTAATGGATAGTTACAGATCGAACACAACACAGCAGGGCCCCAGAGAGGCACCACATAAACAAGATGGCACCGTAATGATCACCATGTGGCCATGACCTTTATGTCACAGACTCCTCGTAAAAGAAAAGTTTTATGAATGGAAAAATTGTTCTGTAATCCAGCAAATACTGTACAGGACTTTGTCTTCAGCTGCACCTATATGTCTTTACCTCAACTTCAGGCTAAACAGATGAAACTGCAGAGATAATCATCTGCCAGCTCACAGGCCAGGATCTCTGCTTGCTGTCCTGAATTGTAATCATTTGATGACATCAAGAAAACATTCAGGGCCATTATCAAAACCTGGGGGGACCCACTTGGCCACCAGGTGCTTCGCTCAGCCCTTTTACTGTAAGCATATCTTAAAGGGGTTATCTAGGAAAAAACTTTTTTTTATATATCAACTGGCTCCAGAAAGTTAAACCGATTTGTAAATTACTACTGTAAAAAAATCTTAATCCTTTTAGTACTTATGAGCTTTTGAAGTTAAGGTTGTTCTTTTCTGTCTAAGTGTTCTCTGATGACACCTTTCTCGGGAACCGCCCAGTTTAGAAGAGGTTTGCTATGGGGATTTGTTCTAAACTGGGCAGTTCTCGAGACATGTGTCATCAGAGGGCACTTAGACAGAAAAGAACAACCTTAACTTCAGAAGCTCATAAGTACTGAAAGGATTAAGATTTTTTAATAGAAGTAATTTACAAATCTGTTTAACTTTCTGGAGCCAGTTGATATATATATAAATATATATTGATATATATATAAAAAAAAAAAAGTTTTCCCCTGGAATACCCCTTTAACCTTGGCAACCAGCTGGGCAAATAGAGTCGTCAATAGGGTCAAAAAGCTACCAGTTCTTAAAAGATGAGAATTAGGGATGAGGATTCCAGTAGTCAACCTCTCTTCTGTGAGCCTATGAATGGTGTACCACAGTGGTCTTCAACCTGCGGACCTTCAGATTTTGCAAAACTACAACTCCCAGCATGCCCGGACAGCCGTTGGCTGTCCGGGCATGCTGGGAATTGTAGTTTTGCAACATCTGGAGGTCCGCAGGTTGGAGACAAATGGTGTACCATATCAATCCCAACCGAACCTGAGAATTGGGAATCTATGGGTACAGTCAATCTCTATCAAAGTCCATCGTCATGATCAGTGGTAGTTCTAGTGATCAGACATTTATGGCATTGCCTTTCTAATGTATACAGTAAGAAAAGCTCTTTAGAATGTAGAATTGTGATTGTGAAAAATATCAAAAATCTGGTTGACCATGGTTAAATATTTCCTTCTATGGCCTTAATAATTGTAATGTGAATGAAGTTTACATTACCTTTTTCATTCAGCTCAAATTTCTGTATGATGTTTTGCGCCCTCTCCAGGGTGGCCTCTTCTCCTTGGTGTTGCAGGAATTCCTGTAGCTCCTCTGCGGAGAGCACCCTGTCCTCACCGGAGTAACGGTGAAATATGTCCTCCAGCTCCGGCCGCTGCATCAGCTGAGTGCAGAACTCTTCTATCTCACAGTCCTCCAGTGTGTTTGTTTTGGAGCGATCACACTTCTACATGGAGAAGAGTAACAGAGTGACATTAATTGACTATATATATATATATATATATATATATATATATATATGGGGTCAGTATTTTCCTCAGGGAAAGGACACCACTTCTGGTGTAGGACGGAGATTTAAGTAGGCCATATAGCACTCCGCGGGATCCTGGGTAAAAAAATATGCAAATGAGCTCACCACACCACCTTCACAGCTCAGGCTCCAATTAAGAAGTCTCAGAACTGATTGGGATTTATGCCAAGCCAGAACTCTCTCTCCAGAAGGAAAGAGGACCCATCTGCAGACAGCTGTTTCGGGGTGAAACAGCTGTCTGCAGATGGGTTCTCTTTCCTTCTGGAGAGAGAGTTCTGGCTTTGCATAAATCCCAATCAGTTCTGAGACTTCTTAACTGGAGGCTGAGCTGTTTTGCAGGACACAATACCTGTGAAGGTGGTGTGGTGAGCTCATTTGCATATATATATATATATATATATATATATATATATATATATTGATGCTTGTTGATCTTTGTGGTCACTAGTAGAATACAATCTATCTGTTAAACTCAATGGACTCGCAGTATATTGCAGTATATATCCTAATATCGTTCTGAGGGTATTTAAATGGATACCTGCTTAGACCCTGCCAAGGGAAACATAATATGAATGAACCCTGAATTGTACATTTGTTCCCATGTTTTCCCCATACATTGGGGGGGATTTACTATTGTTTGCCAAGTGCATTGTGCAAGGTGTATTTTTTACTATTTTGCCAAATGCTGGTTAGTAAATCCATTTCCAGGTGCAACATGCGCATTTATGCCTCATATTTTTTTAGAATTAGAATTCTGCATTGGAATTCAATAAGATTCTTCTGCGCTGTGCACACCTCGGAAATTCCGCGCCAGAAACATCTGGCACAGAAATTAGGATTCCGGTGAACACATCCATTCTTTCTGCAGACTCGGCACAGAATGCATTGCCGTCTATAAGATGGCGCATTCCCTTGCGGTTCTAGCACCGACATGATGATGCCGGCGCCCGCAGCCTGCGGAATTTCCGCACTGAGATTTTCCGTGCAGACATTCCATCGTGTGAACATTGCCTTAGGGTACTTCAAACACTACTGATCTGCTGTGGATTTTCCACAATTTATTTGCAGCAGATTTGCAACTGATTTTAAATACATTGATTTGTTTTGGTGCAGAAACACTGCACATTTTCTGCAATTGACCTGTAGCTGATCTGCGGCACAGCCTTGACAAATCTACAGCATGTAAACATGCCCTAAGGGTATGTTCACACTGGCGGATTACCTGCAGAATTTTTGCTGCGTATTTGCTGAAGCAGATTTTGCTACCATTGACTTCAATAGGTCAGTTGAAAATCCGCAATAGAGGCAGATTTGCGGATTTTCCTTCAGGCCCATTGAATTCAATGATAGCAAAATCAGTTGCAGAATTTCCGCAGCAAATAAGCTGCTGAAAATTCCGCAGGCAATCCACCCGTGTAAACGTATCCTTAGGGTGCGTTCACACGTGTGTATTTTTGCTGCAGATCTGCAGTGAACGGTGTAGGAATTACAACAGTTTGCATATGGTCCTCCCACTTGTTAAGGGACTAAAAGTAATGGGACAGAATAATAATCATAAATCAAATTTTCAACTTTTAAAGGGGTACTCCGGCATTAAGACATCTTATCCCCTATCCAAAGGATAGGGGATAAGATGCCTGATCGCGGGGGTCCTGCCGCTGGGCACCCCCGTGATCTTCCACGCCGCACCCCGTTAGAATCAGCCCCGGAGCGTGCTCGCTCAGGGTCTGATTACTGGCGATCACAGGGACGGAGCATAGTGACGTTACGCTCTGCCCCTCAATGCAAGCCTATGGAGGGGGTCTGACAGCTCCGTCCCCATGATCGCCAGTAATTAGACCCGGAGCGAGCACGCTCCGGGGGCTGATTCTAACGGGGTGCGGTGTGGAAGATCACGGGGTTCCCCAGCAGCAGGATCCCCGCGATCAGACATCTTATTCCCTATCCTTTTGGATAGGTGATAAGATGTCTTAGCGCTGGAGTACCCCTTCAATACTTGGTTGCAAATCCTTTGCAGTCAATTGCAGCCTGAAGTCTGGAACGCATAGACATCAGCGGACATTGCGGGGTTCATCCCTGGTGATGCTCTGCCGCCTCTACTGCAACTGTCTTCAGTTCCTGCTTGTTCTTGGGGCATTTTCCCTTCAGTTTTGTCTTCAGCAAGTGAAATGCTCAATCGAATTCAGGTCAGGTGATTGACTTGGCCTTTGCATAACATTCTACTTCTTTGGTTGCTTTTGCAGTTTGCTTTGGGTCATTGTCCATCTGCACTGTGAAGAGCCGTTCAATGAGTTCTGAAGCATTTTGCTGAATATGAGCCGATAATATTGCCCAAAACACTTCAGAATTCATCCTGCTGCTTTTGTCAGCAGTAACTTCATCAATAAATACAAGAGAAGCAGTTCCATTGGCACCATACATGCCCACTATGCCATGACACTACCACAACCATGCTTCACTAATGAGGTGGTATGCTTAGGATCATGTTCCTTTCCTTCTCCATACTCTTCTCTTCCCATCACTCAGGTACAAGTTGATCTTGGTCTCATCTGTCCATAGGATGTTGTTCCAGAACTGTGAAGGCTTTTTTAGATGTCGTTTGGCAAACTCTAATCTCACCTTCCTGTTTTTGAGGGTCCCCAATGGTTTCCATCTTGTGGTGAACCCTCTGTATTCTGGTGATGTCTTCTCTTGATTGTTGACTCTGACACACATACACCTACCTCCTGGAGAGTGTTCTTCATCTGGCCAACTTCACCAGGGAAAGAATCCTTCGTCCTCCTCCACAGTTGTTCTCCTAGGCCTTCCAGGTCTTTTGGTGTTGCTGAGCTCACCGTTGCGATCCTTCTTTTTAAGAATGTTCCAAACAGTTGTTTTGGCCACGCCTAAGGTTTTGTCTCTCTCTCTCTGATGGGTTTGTTTTGTTTTTTCAGCCTAATGATGGCTTACTTCACTCATAGTGACAGCTCTTTGGATCTCATCTTGAGAGTTGACAGCAACATATTCCAAATGCAAATAGCACACTTGAAATGAACTCTGGACCTTTTATCTTCTCATTGTAATTGGGATAATGAGGGAATAACACACACCTGGACATGGAGCAGCTGAGAAGCCAATTGTCCCATTACTTTTGGTCCCTTAGCAAGTGGGAGGCACATATGCAAACTGTAATTCCTACACCATTCACCTGATTTAGATGTAAATACCCTCAAATTGAAGCTGACTGTGTGCAGTTAAAGCACATCTTGTTCGTTTCATTTCAAATCCATTATGGTGGTGTATAGAGCCAAAAATGTTAGAATTGTGTCGATGTCCCAATATTTATGGACCTGACTGTATATCACCCAGATGTCTAGTAATGTATTCTTGCTCCTGCATTGCTGCATAACCAGGCAGACTTGTGTTTCTGGTTTACTGGGGATTTGATATTTTGACTCTGGACAAACAGTACATTTATACTGTTTTATATCATGTGTATGTCTGTCATTTGATGTCTTACAACCATTTACAGAATGTCAGTATATCATGTTACATTATATATACCAGCCCCTGACATCAAGCTGTATAACTCAACAAAAGTACCAAAGATCAATAAACAATACTGGTCACAGAGCTGCCTGGAGTTAACATAAAAAAGCAGGGAGTATGTAATGCCAGGGACACTCACTGCTGGCAGGGGCTCACACAAAAAATGGGTGTGTGCCACTCGGACACTCTAAATTTAGCCCACAACCACAGACAGCTTCCCTGCAGTGGTGTGCAATGCTAGATGGGGGACACATGACAACTTTTCCTTTTAACTCATACAATACTGAATATTTCTATATGATATATATATATATATATATATATATATATATATATATATATGAATAAATATATATAGTCATGGCCGTAAATGTTGGCACCCCTGAATTTTTTCAAGAAAATTAAGTATTTTTCACAAAAAAGATTGCTGTAACACATGTTTTGCTATACACATGTTTATTCCCTTTGTGTGTATTGGAACTAAACCAAAAAAGGGAGGAAAAAAAGCAAATTGGACATAATGTCACCAATCTACAAAAATAGGCAGGACAAAATTATTGGCACCCTTTCAAAATTTATTGGAAAAATAAGATTGTTTCAAGCATGTGATGATCCTTTAAACTCACCTGGGGCAAATGACAGGTGTGGGCAACATAAAAAATCACACCTGAAAGGAGATAAAAAGGAGAAAAGTTCACTTAGTCTTTACATTGTGTGTCTGTGTTCCACACTAAGCATGGACAACAGAAAGAGGAGAAGAGAACTGTCTGAGGACTTGAGAACCAAAATTGTGGAAAAATATCAACAATCTCAAGGTTACAAGTCCATCTCCAGAGATCTAGATTTGCCTTTGTCCACAGTGCGCAACATTATCAAGAAGTTTGCAACTCATGGCACTGTAGTTAATCTCCCTGGGTGTGGAAGAAAGAGAAAAATTGATGAAAGGTGTCAACGCAGGATAGTCCGGATGGTGAATAAGCAGCCCCAAACAAGTTCCAAAGATATTCAAGCTGTCCTGCAGACTCAGGGATCATCAGTGTCAGCCTGAACTATCCATCGATTTAAATGAAATGAAACGCTATGGCAGGAGACCCAGGAGGACCCCACTGCTGACACAAAAAGCATGGCTACATTTTGCCAAAATGAACTTGAGTAAGCCAAAATCCTTCTGGGAAAACGTCTTGTGGACAGATGAGACCAAGATAGAGTTTTTGTGAAAGCACATCATTCTACCGTTTACTGAAAATGGAATGAGGCCTACAAAGAAAAGAACACAGTACCTACAGTGAAATATGGTGGAGGTTCAATGATGTTTTGGGGATGTTTTGCTGACTCTTGCGCTGGGTGCCTTGAATGTGTGCAAGGCATCATGAAATCTGAGGATTACCAATGGATTTTGGGTCACACTGTGCAGCCCAGTGTCAGAAAGCTGGGTTTGCGTCTGAGATCTTGGGTCTTCCAGCAGGACAATGACCCCAAACATACGTCAAAAAGCCCCCAGAAATGAATGGCAACAAAGTGCTGGAGAGTTCTGAAGTGGCCAGCAATGAGTCCAGATCTAAATCCCATTGAACACCTGTGGAGAGATCTTAAAATTGCTGTTGGGAAAAGGCGCCCTTCCAAAAAGAGAGACCTGGAGCAGTTTGCAAAGGAAGAGTGGTCCAACATTCCTGCTGAGAGGTGTAAGAAGCTTATTGATGGTTATAGGAAGTGACCGATTTCAGTTATTTTTTCCAAAGGGTGTGCAACCAAATATTAAGTTAAGAGTACCAATAATTTTGTCCAGCCCATTTTTGGAGTTTGGTGTGACATTTTGTCCAATTTGCTTTTTTTCCTCCCTTTTTTAGTTTAGTTCCAATACACACAAAGGGAATAAACATGTGTATAGCAAAATATGTGTTACTGCAATCCTTTTCTGTGAGAAATACTTCATTTTCTTGAAAAAATTCAGGGATGCCAACATTTACTGCATTTATATATGACTATATATATATATATATATATATATATATATATATGTATAAAATATATATATATATATAATTGAAACTTCCTCCACCACCCATATCCAGGTTGCTATAGCTACATATAAATGTACATGAATAATGGTGTCACCTTGAAGAGAGTATAGGCGTACATGTCATTCATATCAATGTTTATCATCCTCAGCATGGCCTTCACTTCTTGAAAACTCATCTTCTCATCCCCATCTCTGTCAGCCTGATGCAGATAATCCCGGATCCAAATGCAGCTCAGTCAAGAAAGATAATTCAGGGACAATGTACATGTAAAATATACTTTTGTAACTCTACCGAGAGCTAAACACAGTAATGGGAATTACTGGTATGGGTATACTGCCATTTATCAGAAACCTCAAAAATTACCTTGATGACAATTTTGTACTTACTGTAGTATAACACAGGGGACTGGCACAGACAAAAATAATATAAAGTATCCAAACAAGAATTGAAAGATGGCACTCACCCAAACAGCGTCCTGGTTCCGTGAACTTTACTCAGAATATTATCTTCAGTGCATAAGACAGACACGCAGCGGTCCCCGCTTCGTGTCTGTCTTAAGCACTGAAGATAATATTCTGAATAAATTTTGCCGAACCAGAACGCTGTTCGGGTGAATGCCATCTTTCAATTCTTGTTTGGATACTTTGGAATGTGACTATTATATGAGATAGAGCACCACCTTACAGCAAAGTAGTGAAGATCCTGCTATCGCAGCTCACTCCTACACTGTGTGAACAGTACCCTATTAAGAAGGACGTGCCAGACTCTTACCTGTGTTTGAAAAAAATAATATAAAGAAGTCACCGAATAATGGGAGTTATAATACAGATGCAACAGACAAGATTTAAGATGACATAACAATATACCGTAGGTAGGAAAAGAGAAGACTCACAGACAAGCCTCCATAGAGATGATGTCTTACCAGAAATACGTGTTCAACAAAAACGGAAGGGGGTGCAAAAAGAAATATAGGGCAATAGAGAAGGGTACCATGAATAGAAGCATTGTAGAAATAGGAAAAATCTATTATAAAACTATCCAAAATATGAGGTTAATAACCCCCGGTGTAATAAAATCTGAAAGCAAACCCAAAAATTGATTCTTACACCAAAACTGTGGTCATAAAAAATATATATTTATTGAAAGCACATTAAAATGAAGAACATGATTAAAAGACATAGTACATATGGCAACAAGGTATACAAATGACAAAATCAAATGTGATATGGTCAGTATAGTGAGCGTACTAAAAATACGTAGATGTGAGCTGTAGGTAGGGCAGACTCACAGGCAGGTAGGAGAGAGGCAAGGAACCATATAAACTAGCCCCAATGTAACCCCAGGAAAATAGAATAGAATTAGCAAAAGAACATGCAAGACCCATACAACATAAATAGCAAAGGTAAGAGCACACCATACAGACCACTTCACAGACCTCTGACACGTGTTTCGCTGACCGCTTTACCCAAGGGAGGTGCTCACATTTGATTTTGTCATTTGTATACTTTGTTGCCATATTCATGTACTATGTCTTTTAATCATGTTCTTAATTTAAATGTTCTTTCAATAAATATACATTTTTAATGACAACAGTTTTGGTGTAAGAATCAATATTTGGGACTATTTTAAGACTCATTAAGTGAAAAGTCAGAAGCCAAGCCAAGAGGTGAAAAACCCTGGTGTTGCACTATTAGCAAAATCACTAATCACAAATAAGGATATTGAACCAACTTCTCCCTCTGGCTCATGGCCACTGCTCTCTCCATGAGTTTGCGTAGGCCTTGCACCCAGCTCCGGGCTTCTTGGTCAGTGGATGCAGCCAAGTCCAAGTTTCTTCTTCTTCCCATGAAGGAAATACTGAAGCAGCAGCTCTCCGGAAATCGGCGCCCGTTTCTTCTTAGTCCCTCTGACTGCCGCCCTTCACGTACAGACTCAATGTGTAGAACGGAGACTGTGGCATAAGACACAAGAAGGAATGGGGATGAAGAAATTCATTTAAATTACATAAACTGAACAAACACCAAATGAGAAAAGAGTTTAAGTTATTAGATCCATTGAGCACATCACTAAAACTCTACAGAACTTGTTTGGCTGTCAAAAAATAACCATATATGACCCAAGGTTGTACAGACAGCCCCACAGAAAAGAACATTATTGGGCTGCCCTTGCTGGTACTCTGGTACTTGTCTCTGCCATAACACCATCCATTCCACCACAATCCTTTATAGAAGAGGATGATGGCAGGACCCTCTGGATACTTCTTTTGCTCATGTGTAGGCTCCCACAGACTAATGACAAGGGTAATGGGGCTAATATGAGACAGGCCTCGCCATCTCATGAGTCCCAAAGCAGGTTGCCACTATAGCATATTAACATTTGCTTACATCCCAAGAAAAGATCAGTCATCGTCTGAACCCATTTCCCACTTGGTTTAGTCTACGCAATTGTATAGTTTAGCCAGCAATACATTTTAGCATGCAGTACAGTTTAGCCAGCAGTACCAAATGCCCTAGAGTCTGACACTTGGCTTATACCTATGGGTACTCACAGATCTGCTTGGAGCGTGCCTTTTTTGCTTTGCTTTCATACCAGATGGTCATCCCATCAGCTTCAAGCCTGTACAGTCTTTGTTGTCGCCATCCTGGCTTAATCTTCCAAAGCTGAGTTCCCACAAGCATGGAGTTGACATCTTCATCATCCGAGAGAGCTGTGGAAAACAATGCAGAATGTGTTCCATTAATGTTGTAAACCAGCTCAAGTCTCTATAGGGGTATCTCAGTCTAAAAGTAATTGTAAACCCACATATAAGAAACACTAGTGCAGTCATTTCAAAGAAATAGGGGTGTGGAGAGAGCGCACCGTGAAAAAGACCTTGTAGGTAAGTGGGTGCCAGTCCTCAGAAGCTTGACCAGGGCAAAATTCCAAGTACAATAAAAAGATGGAAGACAGCACTCCAAGTGTAGTGTCCAAATAAAGTGAAGTTTATTGGTCCAAACAGATACAGATGATGCAACATTTCGACCTGACACTCAGGTCTTTCTCAAGATTCCATCGTTTTATTGGAAGTGCAGTCATTTTCATGTAGCAGCAGGCAACAAGGCTTCAATGCTGCTGGCGGTACATCCAACCCTGTAGTGGCGTCTTACTTGATATTCTACATCATAGGTCCAAGCTAATAGCCAAAGCCAAAAGCTGACCCATATGCAGCTTACCTGCCAATGCAAGTGACCTAGGCTTTCTCCTTTACACATATAGCACGAATATAAAAATGTACATCAATGTCATGTTTTCCCCCTTAAACAATTTGCGGGCCTAGGTGCATGAGAAAGGGAATACACATGATCTTTATGCTGCACAATAAAAAGGTCATCCCCATCAAACGCAAACAAGAAGAATGAAAGCAAGTGTAGGTCCAGCTCATCTAGATCGGGCAGGCTGCAGCACAGAAGGTGCAAGGCAACACTATAAATACTAGAACAAAATGCAGAATCCAGTGCAGCATAGTTGCTCAAAAACTTGGAGCAGGATATGACACGTTTCAGGTGTCTTGCACCCTTAGTCGTACCAAACAGTTGTCTAGCAAACAAGAAGTAGGTTGAAGGGAGCCATATCCATCATAGATATTTTCTAACATGTCCGATAACTGTTCTGGCTAAAATAAGAGACCCCTATAGTACTTAGTATAAACACAAAGGTCAAGATGTGTTATCCATCAGTCTATAGGCCCAAGTTTGTAGATAAGGTAGACATGATATTTGTAAGAAAAGACAACAATGTTGCTTGAACCAAACGGTGTCCAGACCTGCTTTGATCAGAACCTACTTTTGCAGGTGTCAATGAAATCTTAACAACGTCATCCAAATGTTAAGTTTGTGATCCTAGCTTACAGTCAACGGACAGCATAGCAACCCGCTTGTTAGCAGCACCCCCCCCCCATCCTTTTCTTTACCACTACATGACTCAGATTTGTATATTTGGCCAGTGTTTTCAGGCAGACCACAGAGTGTCTCCTTTATTTCAAGCTGTTTACAGAGAGATAACACAAACCAAAGCCGGAGACACCTGGGAAACCAAGCAGCCGGCCAGGGAAAGTAACGCTTGGTAAACATAAAAAGGCTGATGTGGAACATGGGAGCCCAAAGTAAGGAAGAAAGGGGACTGTGAAGAGGATGGGAGGGGATCAAAGCCCCTTCAGAAATCCTGCCGGATATACAGAAAGATGTGTTTTTAATATCTTATTTACACATTTATATAGAGCCAACATATTATGCAGCACTGTACACAGACCACAGCTCACAATCTGTATGTTTTTGGTGCTTAAAAGGAAACAAAAGGACCTGGGAGAAACCAATACAAACACGGGGGAGAACATACAAACTCCATGCAGATGTTGCCCTTGGTTGGATTCAAACCCAGGACTCCAGCAAGACAAGGCAACCATGCAAACCAAATAGTGCCACCACTATATGATGCTTCTCATTGTCCATTTCTTCTGTTTCACCAAGGTATTCATCCATTTATATCTTGACACTTCCATAGCTTTTCTGTCAGAGTTTTTTGAGCCATAAGTACAAATTATTAAACAAAATGGTCATCTGAGTTGTCCATCTTCTATTGTTGTATTTACTATGATTCGGAAAATGCATATACTAAGCCCCAATTCATGTCTTACGATGATACAGTAAATGCATAAACTAAGCAACCAGTACCAACTCACGTATTATGTTGATTCTATTCTTATTACTTTAAAAGGTTAAATAACTTTTAGTCAACACTATGAAAGTTATAGAAAGTGTGCAGTAAACCATTTGGCATGGTTCAATAGGCTACTGACTCCATGCTCTCTGAAGGTAGAAATAAGAAATCGCAGTCTGAAAGGATAAGTTTGCAAGAGGTTGAAAGTATTGTAAATTGAGACAATTGTAACTGTACGGTGGTCCCTCAAGTTACAATATTATTAGGTTTCAGGACGATCATGGTATGTTCACACCATTGTATGTTGGGACCAGAATTCTATGGAAACCTGATAATTGGTTCTGAAGCCCCAAAATGTCATCCAAAATAGGAAAAAAGTGAGAATTAAAGAGAAATAAGTAAATAACTAATACAGATAAAGCAAATCCTTACATATAAAAGTAAGAAAGATCTGCTGGGAGCTGTAAATCACTGTGTATGTAGAGGACAGGAGCTTCTTCAGGGTCCTGTACAGTACACACAATGTCCTAAAAATATAAAATGAAGTGATGCCCAAAGGAGCAGCTAACCGTAGCACAGGTAAAGAGTAATACAGAACATGTAGTACCTCCCAGAACGGTAGGGGGCGCTTCAGGAATACAGGTGTTTTACCAGTGAAATGTCCATTCTGATTGGTCAGATCTTCCAGGCAATGACATGATTCGCAGATTTGGACTGTCCGTATAATTGTATGTTGAGTCTGGTTTCAAGTTACAATGAGCCAGAAAAGACCATTATATGTTGAAAATATTGTAACCTGATGCCATTGTAAGTTGTAGGACCATTGTACAGTGTTATAGATGTTTTGTTGACAGACTTTGTCTTCATCTTTAGCAATGAGTTTGTCTGTGATGTGTTTAAATTTTAAACCTACTTCAACCACTCCAGGTTTTTAATGATCAGGTGGAAATTTCCATGGGCACCAATATGAAGCAACCAAAATAGTAACTAGCCAGCTGCAATTTTCTAGGTACACTGTCCAGTCTTGGTTTAGCCAAACCAACATGGTGGACTTAGTAGTTAACTGTCAATGTCTAAACAGCACTTTAGAAAAATCAGTGGGGTAAATTTACAAATGGCGCCTGAACTTTGGCCACACTTTTTGCACCTCCCTAGACAATTTCAAAGAGGGGAATTTAACAAAGTCTGTACCTGCCCCAGGTTTGCACAAAAAGCCAAAAGGCAAAAGCCTTCAAGGGGGTGGGGCTAAGCAAGATTACGTGTGATTTCATGTAAAGGAGTGTGGCCTCCTCATGAAGCAAATCTACTATAATTTACTCTCTTGATAAATACGGCACAATCATACACTTGTGGTACATGCTGGTCTTAGTACATTCCACCCATAGTGTTCAGTAAAGAAATTGTGGCTCATTGTAGTCTTCCATTACACCAGATTTATTAATATCATGTGCCATATTCTGACACAAAATGCTGGTGTAAAGTAAAGCAGCCAAGAGGTGCAACAAGAAAGAGAAATGCACCAAATCTATCCCACAGTGTGTACTATGTACTACTGTCGTACAATTGGCATATCTTCCGCCTCCTTGATCAAGGATAGGAGATAAGGTTTTTTTTATGATACTTGTCTTTTAAAGGGGTTTTCTGGCCTTACATATAGAAACATAAATGTGTCGGCAGATAAGAACCATTCAGCCCATCTCATCTAATGTGCCCAATATTCTGAATACTATGAATAGTCCTTGTCCCAATCTTATATGAAGGATAGCCTTATGCCTATGCCAACATAAAAAAAAACTAAAATATTATCTTCCAGAAGAGATAATTGAATTGCGCAAAAAACAACTTCAAGAATGTCCGGATTCTGCTTGTCAATCCCTAAGCTCCTATTTAAATTGCGTTCTTGCTAAGAAGCTTAGTATTCAGCCTAATGCTGTACACACTTTGTGTAATGTTCTGAAACATCAACAATCTGAGGGTTTAACCTTTGTCTATTCTTGCACATTGTCAGCTGAGCCCAGTAAATGCTCAATCCACCAGCCCTTGGTTAGGAAGAAGTCTTCAACATCTCCTCCACCATCACTACATCCTTGTTTGGTGGCCTGTCTTGTCCTGTCTGGTCCATGTGGTAGAAACAGTTAAAGCCGTGTCCTGTCTGTTTGCTCAATTTACAATGTGTTTTGAAAGGAAGAAGACACTTTACAGTAGAAACATTAAACCACAGTTGACTAACAAGAAGGCAATGTCTACGAGGGGAACCTTTCATTAAACATATTCAAGGACTTTGTTTGTGTTTACATCTGGTCTTAATGGGGCAGGAAGCAGGGTCCACCCAAGAAGGAAACACAGCCACCCACTAAAAACACATTTAGTTTTCTGTTTTACTGAGAAGTCATGGTAAGTCCATTTGTCCATCAATTTTCCAGTTGAAAAAAGAAAAAGGGGCAAGGGACTTTGTATGCTACTGGAAAGGAAGGGGGTCAGGTCTACACACAGTAGAAGGGGAAGGGGAAAAAAATAACAAAAAACAGCAGTTCTCATTATGGCAAATTGACCACAGTTGTCCATTAATTTTTATTTCTATAAAATGGCTTAAAGGGGTACACCACCTCTAGACATCTTATCCCATATCCAAAAGATAGGGGATAAGATGTCTGATCGTTGGGGTCCCGCCGCTCGGGACCCCCGCAATCTCCCTGCTGCACCCGGTGTTCATTTAGAGCGTCGGGTGCAGTGCTGGAGGCTCGTGACATCACGGCCATGGTTCGCTCGTGACGTCACGCCCATGCCACCTCAATGCAAGTCTATGGAGGGGGTGTGACGGACATTACGCCCCCTCCCATAGACTTGCATTGAGGGGGCGTGGTCGTGACATCACAAGCGGGCGTGGGCATGACGTCACGAGCCTCCACCCCACATCGCGAACTTCGCTCTGTGCACCGGATGTCTAGGGTGCCGCAGCCGAGATTGCGGGGGTCCCCAGTGGCAGGACCCCCGCAATCAGACATCTTATCCCCTTTGCTTTGGATAGGGGATAAGATGTCTAGGGGCAAAGTACCCTTTTAAGAAGGCCATATTTGACCTTGGAATTAGTCCAATATTGCAGATATCAAGTAAATGGGATAGGCTGTAATACTAGTTACAGCCCTCAGACAAAAGTGGCACAGAATCTTAGAAGCAACCATTAAGTTTATTGGTCTATTCACAAGTACAGTATCCTGTGCAGGATTTTATGCGCAGGATTTTATGCTGCAGATTTCAATGTAAACTAAATGAATGAACACAGCTTCAAATCCTGCTCATAAAATTTGCACAGGATACTGTATAGGTGAATACACCCTAAATAAGCTTTAAGGCCCCTATGTACATTATGGAAAAGCTAAAAGCTGCCAACTATCTTTTATATGTGTTTCTGGGCCTTTGTTAAGGAAAATAAGTATTGTTTAAAAACACATGCGTGGGAAGAGGGGGTTGGGAGGAATGAATCAGTGATGCAAGTGTTAGGCTGACATCTACTGAAGGTGCATGGCCACCATTGCACCTAAAGGGGTCAGCCTACTACTAGCATTTATCCCCCATCCACATGATAGGTAATAAATGTTTAATTTCTAGGGGTCTGATTGCTGGGACCTCCACCAATCAAGAGAAGAGCAGTCCCCAAGAGACCCTTTTTAATGGAGAGATAGTAGGGTTGTGAAGCCACTGCTCCATTTACTGTCTATGGGACTTACAGCAATAGTTGAGCGCAATCTTAGTTAGGGCCCTATTACACTGGCTGATTATTATTGATATAGGCCTATATTGTTGGTTTTAACAAGTCAAAAATAAGGTCTGTGCAGCTGAAGAAAAATGACAGCAAAGGGCCGCACATGAAACCGACCGGTTTTTGACAGGTTATTTTGGTGCAGTGTCTGCGATATGTCTGCGCCAGTGTGCGCCAGGAAAATATGACAAACCCAACATTACACTGGGAAAATCCGGAAAGGGGGCATGGTCTGTCACAAAGGGGGCATGGCTGGCCCAAAAAGGGACGTGGTTTCACAACCCAACATATTTACTATTGAATTCACAAAAAATCATGTGGTTAAATGGCTGGAAATATCCACCTAGAAAAAGCTGGTCAGAAAATGTTCCCGACTTGTAAATCTGTGATCCCCATAGTAAATAAGGTGGAATCCTGCAAGTCTAAAACAACATTTCCCACTAGTCAAAACCCGACATTCTTAGTAAATGAGGCCCAGTATGTTCCTTTGACCCTGTCTGGACGAGTCAATCTTTGTAATAGGCTCACTGGGCGCTCATTGGTGCACTGCTGCTCTAATCAAGGGGCACTTGGGGTCCACGATGCCCTTGACCAGTAAGGGTGCCTTCACATCACGATTTTACCATCCTACTTTTTCTCACGATTTTTTACCTTCAAATCGTACAAACCTGCATGCCATGTCGTATCCACTGACTTCCATTCAGTAATCATATCCGACACATGCATCAGTTTTGATCCGCATCCGAATTTGCACCTTTTTAGATCGGGGGTAAAATCGTGGTTGACCACGATTTTTTCGCTCAGATTCAAAATCAGATTGAAATAGTGGGCGATTTTTTTTTATTATTATGGCCTATGTAAATCATATTGAATTGTGTGAGGGTGCGATTTCATCAGATTTATCACACAAAAAAATTTTTGTACACATGCGCAGTAGCCTCAGAATACTCTGAAAAGTGCTAGAAACTTCAAAATTCTTCAAGATTTTTTGTTAAAATCAGATGAAATTTTCTGCCATACGATTTTTGGATACGATTTTAAATCAGATGCCAAACAAATATTAAGATTACGATTGTATATTATTTCAGGTAATCCAATTTTGTCCAATTTTAATGTCTGTTAATCGGATGGTAAAATCATGATGTGAACCAGGCCTAAGAATACTAGTGGTCAGACCCAGAGTGATCTTTCATTTATTACTTATCCTGTGGATATATGATAAATATGGTTAGTTTGTCAACCCCCCTTAAAAGGGTATTCCGTCCAAAGACAACTTTTCACCTATCCAAATGATAGGGGATGAGATATCTGATAGCAGGGGGCCCGCCGCTGGGCAGCACCCGCATTCTATGCTGGGCTGCTGCTCCAGTCTCAGAGATCACAGGGGGTCCCCGCGAACAGACATCTTATTCTCTATCCTTTGCATAGGGGATAAGATGCCTTTGGCCGGAATATCCCTTTAAGGTTCAGGTTCTCTCTCCAGATGTTATCTAAAGAATACTGGAAACAGAAACTGGCAAGAATAACACCAAGAACTATACAATACTGATGAGCGTATTGTCTATAATAAGGAAAAAAAATTAAATACAACATGTTTAATATAATATCTCTAAAACCCATAATACATTGGCAAGGAGGTGGAGAGTAAAAAGACCTTTAGATCCAGATGCTGCTAACTCTTATTCTAAAGGAGAGACTTAGGATTTTACAGATAGTCCTTAGTAGGACATCTTTACTGTCCAGAATACAAACTAAACATACAATAACACGTTTCGGGGGTCATATCCCCCTTCATAAGATTGGAGAACAATCTGATGAAACAGAAGATGAACCCTGAGATGCACTTTTAGTTTGTATTTCAGTTTGTATTCTGAACAATAAACAAGCCTTACTAAGGACTATCTGGAAAATCCTGAGTCCTCCATTAGAATAAGAGTTAGCAGCATCTGGATCTAAAGGTCTTTTTACTCTCCACTTCCTTGTTACACTACAGGACAGGTTGTCCCTGTTCATGTCATCTGCGGGCTGAGCAACTACTCTACACCATTCAGTACCCCAATCTGGACTTTGGGGTAACAGGCGCCCTTATCTGTTTTATAAGGTGAGGCCTTATAATAGAGTCATTGTTTTATCTTTTCCTAGATATAATACTCTAGCGTCTTTTTTTCCTGCCTAAATCCAACTGCATTATATTTAAATCAGTAGAAGGAGAATTTCTTGCCAACATTCTTCAGTCTGGTAAAAACAAGAATTACAGTGCCTGCCACTAAGACTTTAGTTAATGTTTCTCTGAATTGAAAGTAAAATCATCACCTCGGCGTTAGCTTCGGGGGAATGAATTATGATAAAAAAATATGCTTACTCTATATTAACTGAAGAATAACAACTCCCCATCTCTTCAAACATTTCCTCTATGGAGAACCAAAGATGTAACAATGCCAGTTGAATACTGTTAAAAAGTGTACGTACCATAGTGACTAGAGATGGGCGAATTTTTCAAAATATATTTGCGGCGAATCGCTATTAAAAACTACTATTTCCAGGCTACAGAGAGCCTCAATAAGGGTGTAGAACACTTTGACTTGCCATAACACGCATAGGGAGTGTGCTGGGGTAGTGAAATAATACTGTTTGACTTCTAAATTCTCCCTGCATGCAGTGATGCAGGCTTGAGGTCAATTGATTTCCTCTGGGCTGATCTGTATTGTCAGTAACGCTGATTAGTGACCACACAGTGTCTGCTCTCTCTCTAGCCAGAACGAATGTGGGCTTGAAGTGAATGGATTTGCCATTTTAAAGATCTGTATTGTCAGTAATGGTGATTAGTGCGCACACAAAGTCTCTGCTCTCTCAGAAAATGCCCGTCTTTGGCAATGGTTGCCGAATATATAGGGCTGTGACATCTCTGGGGTGACTGGCTTCATGCCGCCATGTGATTCAGGGTGATCCTGCCTACCCACCTTCCCAGACTTCCTTGCCCCATGTCCTCACATGTGTAGCCACCATTTTAGCCCCCCAGCCCACACAAAATGGTGAATGAGGCGATTCGTTACCACGAAGCGCGAGGAAATTTGGATTAGTTCAGAATCAAATTTTTCATGAAATTCTGAACAAATTCGACTTCGTCAGTTTCAATTCGCTCATCTTTAATAGTGACAGACCATACACCCAGCTGGCTCAATCTTCTTTGCTATTAGGCATTGAAACCTTGTGCAGGACTCTGTTCTCTAAAGGCATTACATTGTCAGAAAACAGGTGTAAGGAATTGGTCCAATGGTCTCAGAAGACATGGAAAAAAAATACACCAAGCCATTCTGTTTAGTGGGCCCAATTTGATCTATGGAGTTCATTCTCTTTGATGTAAGCCACTATGTTAAAGGGGTTATCCACCATAAGGTGATTTTAGTACATACCTGCCAGGCTATCTTTTTGTGGGTTTTTCCTGTTGGAGTTTGGTCTCTTAAACTACACATAGTTCCATGCTTGTAGGTGTGATGTTACATTCCTCCCTCCCACATATCAGCCACCCCACCCACTGCAGCACTAATAAGCTCAAAAGATCAGTGTTTTCTAATCATGGTGCCTACAGCTGTTGCTAAATAATCTCTCTGTCCCTCAACCCATTGAAGCAGGACAGGCTCCTTTTGCACACCTGACTAGTGATGTCAGGTCTCGACGTACAGTAACCTGGGAAATCCCGAGACATGAGTAATTTTGTATGCAATCTAAAATAAATATTGGGGCGAAAATCACATAAAAATTGTGAGAAAACCATCACACACAGGTACAGACACTATATTATGTACTACACTAACCTTACAGCCCCTGTAGCATAGTCAAATAAAAAAAAAAATCCTGGAATACCCCTTTAAGATGTTCAAAGCTGATATTAAACTGAGCTTCAAGATAACAGAATACACATTCTATTGAGTAGGGGAATGGCAATATCCAGTTGTAAATTTATTAATACATTTCCAGGAGGAATAACAGAGGAATGGCCCACTGCAGAGTTGCACCAGAAAAGTTGCACCAGCATAGTTATTTCATAAGGTATGCAAGAATTCCAAAACAGGAGACCTGACAAGACTTCTTTAGAGGAGAAATGCGGCAGAAATCTTTTAAGTGCCCCTGTTCCCGGCTGCAAAAACTAAAAAAACTAACTATAGCTCACCTTCCTATGTTTCCCATTGCTTCGATATTGGCGTCCCGTTCCTCTGGCGCTGCACGGCTCTGTGCTTCTTAGGCTCGAAACGTCACACTGCGGTCAGCGTATCGTCAGCTGCAGTGATGTCCCGCCTTGGCCGGTGATATGCCGGGCTGAGCTCCTTACAGGACGCTGATCGCAGTGTGACGTTTCGGGCCTAAGAAGCCAGAGCCGAGCAGCACCGGAGGAACGGGATGCCAAAACGGGAGCAACGGGGGAACGTAGGAAGGAGAGTTTTTTTTTTTAGTTTTTGCAAGCCGGGCACAGGGGAACTTAAAGTGTACCCATCAGATCCAACAAAAAAAAAAACATTTTTTAATATATCACTCAGTACCTAATCCTGGCCATGTACATCAAATTTTTATGTGTCTAGCAACTTTATTTATTTATTATATTTCACTTTTAATTTAGCTTACTAGTCTGAATTCCTCTCAAAGGAAGGGGGGCGTGGCCTCACTGTGCAGGTCTCCGCCCCCTCCCTCAGTATGCTGTCTGCTCACATCTCCCCTAGCATTAGCAAAACTACAACTCCCAGCATGTCCTCACTGACAGTAATGGGACACAAGCTGACAGTGGGAGGATTTTTCCTCCAGCTCTGAGCCCTGCGCTCACAGGTGTCAATCAAGGAAGTGCGTCCATGACATAGGTGATGACGCATGGACACAGCAGGACTAGTATGTGTCCAAACAAGCAGGGGGGGGGGGCAGTTGTTTGACTGGCTTTTTCAGTACGAAATAATGAAAATTTTCTAATGAAAGTAATTGCAAAACCTATTGCAACATATCAAAAGTTTTTGTATCTGACAGGCCCATTTAAAGGATTTCTGCCACATTTCTCCTTTAAGAAGAAAGAAAAAATGCTGTAGATACACCAGCCAATGTTTCTTCAGATCATAACTAAATTTACATTGGGCTGACACCAGAGAAGTGAAGATTGCTGAATAATTAATATAATTTTTCTAAAAATCCCTTATATGGAACAACTTCTTCAAGAATACCTGCAATTGGCAGCAGAATAAAAAAAAAAAAAAAAAAAAAAAATATATATATATATATATATGACAAATCTAAGTTTGTTAAAATAATAAAATTAGCAAACACGTGAAAGAACACTTGTGCATATACAGATGCACTGTTGTATCCCTGCTTTTCAGCTGTTGCAAAACTACAACTCCCATCATGCCCTGAAAGCTGCTGCATTGCCCCATAATGAATGGTATAATATGAATTATATTACATACCACCTAACTAACTTCCCTTTTGCAACTCATTGTTTGTTGATCCAGAAATAGTGGTGTGGCTGTAGTAAAAGAGGCGTGGTCTGGCATAAATACGGGTGTGTCTAAACCAATTAGGCAAGAACTGTACATATGGGTCTCGTGCCAAGTTGCCCACAGCTATCGCTGTGCACAAAATAGTGATAACAAGATTGTAAATCAGGTTGATAAGAATGGTCAGTATGCAGATAATGCGTAACGTGGTCACTCAGTAACTAAATATAAACTTGCATGTTCAACCTTAAACACAAATAAGTTCTGCATCATCATCAGTGCATCTGTTTAGCAAATATCACATTGTGTATGATCAATCACTAGTAGGAATGACATTATAGCTGGCCAAATCCCAGGGAGGACTGATGATGTCCTGTTGTATAAATGTCTGGATGTACTTGGAACTTTTCAAGTACCACTTCTTTTGACCGTGATGGTATGTGCAGAACTAAACAAGCTGGGTACGGGACTTATCGGAGGGTCTGAAAATGATGGAGCATGTACAGACTGCAATGTAATGGGGTACAGTACACCTATAAATGTACCTAGGCAGGTGCAAAGGCAAGAATATGTCTATACATATAAGAGAAAACATGGCCCAACATGTCGATTTCAACAGAACCCGCATACTATCTTATGTGTGTAGGGTGCCCTGACTCTCATCTGTCAGGGAAAAGAAGGATCTTTTAAATTTCAACATCTCATCTGTTGTTTGTTCTTGTGACAGATAAGTCACCACCAGAGGTGTCTGGCACCAACTTATTTTCTGTCCCCAGTGAAAACACATGCACGGTATGCCAAACTGAGCATGCATGTGTATAGGGAGAGTGGGGGAATCAGCCAAACACACAGCGCCTTTACATTTCCACTCTATAAAGTTTTATTTTGCTTCTCCTAAAATACTTGCACATAGACTGTTTGCTAGGTACACGTTGTGGCAGTAGGGCAGTTTTACATAGCAAACAGTCTGTCTCAGCTGACTCAAATCTTTAGCTCAAGGCCAAGCTGGCACAGAACTGAGGGCAGAGACGGCACAAGAAGGTTTTGCATTCACACCATGATTTGTTAATACGGTCACCGGAATCACTTTTGCCCCATATCTGGTTTTGTGACCGGACTGAAAACAATAGTATACCACGTTTTTCAGTCTGGTCCCAAAACCGGATACGGGGCAAAAATGAGCCGACCGGAGTCAAATGAATGAGATGTGGGCGGGGTCTGGCTGGAGTACGGGAGCGTCCGGTTTTCACATCCCCCACCCGGATCCGGTGACCGTATTAACAAATCGTGGTGTGAATGCACCCTTAAAAGGGTTTTCTGGGATTCTACTGTACATAGATGATCAGTAGGGACCGCATAGGGAAGGTGTCCCCTTCATTCTGCAGACTGGTGGGAGAAGCCTCACCTAAGGATAGGCCATTAAGGTAAAACTGCTTTTATAAGACTTTTTTAAATAAAAAAATCTTAAGGTGGAGTTCTTCTTTAAAAGACTGAATTGCATGATGCAGATTTGGTGCCATTACAATATACAGTAATGTAGAATAGAGAAGATGTAGAAAAGTGATCCGGTGGTGGAATGATATAAGCTGTAACTGAATCAACTATCCCTGATGTTAATAAATAGTTAAGTATGGAAAACAGAAGCAATGGGAACATTAATACTGGAATAATTTGTGATTACCATGCTGATTGGCCAGATGTCATAATGTGGTATTCCCTACTCGGAAGCCTCCTTTTACCTGGAGCAAAGAGCTGCTGTAAAGAGTTGTTGGACATAACAGGACCATGTATAACATTTGCATAGACCCCCAAGTAATAGCACACTTCTCGGAAAGTGACCACTGCTAAAAGTGTGACCACCTGCAGCTTATCTCTAGCACCAGCAGCCAGGCACCAACTGGTTTAGTTTCCAGACTTACACTGACAGGAGCATAGCTATAGGGGGGACCATATAGCTAAAACTGGGGGACCCCTAAGCCACAAAACACATAATAGATGGGGAATCTGTTTTAGATTTTGTATGGGGGACCAAGAGCTTTAAAGTTGTACTCCGGTGGAAAAAAAAATGTTTTTAATCAACTGGTGCCAGAAAGTTAAACAGATTTGTAAATTACTTCTATTAAAAATCTTAATCCTTCCAGTACTTATTAGCTGCTGAATACTACAGCGGAAATTCTTTTCTTTTTGGAATACAGTGCAGTGCTCTCTGCTGACATCATGAGCACAGTGCTCTCTGCTGACACTTCTGTCCATTTTAAGAACTGTCCAGAGTAGGAGAAAATCCCCATAGAAAACATATGCTGCTCTGGACAGTTCCTAAAATGGACAGAGATGTCAGCAGAGAGCACTGTGGTCATGATGTCAGCAGAGCTGTCTGCTGACATCATGACCACAGTGCTCTCTGTGAGAGTCATTTAAAAATCTGTTTAACTTTCTGGCACCAGTTGGGGGTACCACTGGAGTACCCCTTTAAGTTACAACTCTGAGGCAAACAAATGATCACCCACAGGTCCTCCTTTATGAGAAGGAAATCATGCGCACATGTTCATCAATGCCTTATGGGTAGACTGGAAAAACCCTTTCCTATTCTGCAGCCCTTATATCTAGTTCTAAATCTGACTAGGCACGTGACTATCCTACCTATACTCAGATTACATCATATGAAATAGTTGCCTGCAGTGAAGCGTCACAGGTTTTGCACATGGAACGTCTAATGCACAATCCAATGTATTATACATAATGCAGTGACTCATTGTGCACATTCTATCATGTTTGTGCCTCAGGAATGGCACGATCCAGTTGTGGATGACAAATCCCAGAAATGAGGCTGGAACATTTACCTGGCCTGTCTGATTTCATCCCTTATGTAATACAGTGATCCCTCAACTTACAACGGCCTCAACATACAATAGTTTCAACATACAACAGTCTTTTCTGGACCATTGTAAGTTGAAACCAGATTCAACATACAATACTACAAACAGTCCAGATCTGGGAAACGTGTCAGTGGCTGGAAGAACTGACCAATCAGAATAGGCAATTTACTGGTAAAACCCTTGTATTACTGAAGTGTATGCACTGACTGGTGTCTGGTAGCGCCCCCTCCAGTACAGGGAGGTATTACATGTTCTGTACACTTTACCGGTATTACTGAAGTGTATGCACTGACTGATGTCTGGTAGCGCCCCCTCCAGTACAGGGAGGTATTACATGTTCTGTACACTTTACCTATGCTACAGTTAGCTGCTCCTTTGGACACCAGGTGAGGGCGACACCATGTTACTTTTTTAGGACACTGCATGTACTGTAGAGGACCCTTAAGAAGCTCCTGTCCTCTACATAGACCAGTGTTTCCCAAGCAGGGTGCCCCCAGCTGTTGCAAAACTACAACTCTCAGCATGCCCGGACAGCCTCTGGCTGTCCGGGCATTCTGGGAGTTGTAGTTTTGCATAAGCTGGAGGCTCCCTGCTTGGGAAACACTGACATAGACAGTGATTTACAGCTCCCAGCAGATCTTTCTTACTTTTATATGGAAGGATTTGCTTTATCTATATTAGTTATCTACCGTATATACTCGAGTATAAGCCGACCCGAGTATAAGCCGAGACCCCTAATTTCAACCCAAAATCCCAGGAAAAGTTATTGACTCGAGTATAAGCCTAGGGTGGGAAATACCTCATCCCCCCCTGTCATCATCCAGACCCGTCATTAACATCCTCATCATCCCCTTGTCATCATCCCACACATCCCCCCTTCATCATCCCCTTGTCATCATCCCACACATCCCCTTATCATCCCACACATCCCCCCTTCATCATCCCCTTGTCATCATCCCACACATCCCCCCTTCATCATCCCCTTGTCATCATCCCACACATCCCCTTATCATCCCCTTGTAATCATCCCACACCCCCCCCTTCATCATCCCCACCCCCCTTCATCATCCTCTTCTCATCATTCGCCCTCAGTGGTCTTCAACCTGCGGACCTCCAGAGGTTTCAAAACTACAACTCCCAGCAAGCCCGGGCAGCCATCGTCTGTCCGGGCTTGCTGGGAGTTGTAGTTTTGAAACCTCCGGAGGTCCGCAGGTTGAAGACCACTGCGGCCTTCAACCTGCGGACCTCCAGAGGTTTCAAAACTACAACTCCCAGCAAGCCCGGGCAGCCATCGGCTGTCCGGGCTTGCTGGGAGTTGTAGTTTTGAAACCTCCGGAGGTCCGCAGGTTGAAGACCACTGCGGCCTTCAACATGCGGACCTCCAGAGGTTTCAAAACTACAACTCCCAGCAAGCCCGGGCAGCCATCGGCTGTCCGGGCTTGCTGGGAGTTGTAGTTTTGAAACCTCCGGAGGTCCGCAGGTTGAAGACCACTGCGGCCTTCAACATCATCCAGCCCCCTCTCACCCCCTTTAGTTCTGAGTACTCAACTCCGCTCGGCGCTGGTCCGGTCCTGCAGGGCTGTCCGGTAAGGAGGTGGTCCGGTGAGGAGGTGGTCCGGGCTGCTATCTTCACCGGGGGCGCCTCTTCTCCGCGCTTCCGGCCCGGAATAGAGCCGTTGCCTTAACAACGACGTATCTGCGTCGTTGTCAAGGCAACGTGACTATTCTGAGGCCGGGCCCGAAGCGCTTAGAAGAGGCCTCCCCGGTGAAGATAGCAGCCCGGACCACCTCCTCACCGGACCACCTCCTTACCGGACAGCCCTGCAGGACCGGACCAGCGCCGAGCGGAGGTGAGTACTCAGAACTAAAGGGGGTGAGAGGGGGCTGGATGATGTTGAAGGCCGCAGTGGTCTTCAACCTGCGGACCTCCGGAGGTTTCAAAACTACAACTCCCAGCAAGCCCGGACAGCCGATGGCTGCCCGGGCTTGCTGGGAGTTGTAGTTTTGAAACCTCTGGAGGTCCGCAGGTTGAAGACCACTGCGGGTGGGGGAGTTCACTCGAGTATAAGCCGAGGGGGGTGTTTTCAGCACGAAAAATCGTGCTGAAAAACTCGGCCTATACTCGAGTATATACGGTACTTATTTTTCTTTAATTCTCACTTTTTCCTATTTTTGGATTCAATTTTGATCCCTTTAGAACCAATTACCAGGTTTCCATAGAGTTATAGTCTCAACATACTTGGTTTCAACATACAATGGTCGTCCTGGAACCAATTAATATTGTAACTTGAGGGACCACTGTAATATTCTTCTCTTGGGTGTGCCAATAAGAAAACACTGGTAGAAGTAAAAACAGGTAAGATATATGTATATAAAGCTGTTAATAATGCTGAATAATGACTGGTCTGCCATCGATAATCTCCTCTGGAGAACAAAAAGCATAAGGGGTAGATTTTAGAATCCAACATGCAAACTCAAGGCCCTCATACACATAGACTATTGGCTGGTCCAACATTTGGGGACCTTAAAGCTATATCTTTTAGATAAAAGTTGGCCTAACCCACCTACAGAGATGTTGGGAAAAAGATTTCGACATGGATTTCAACATGCCCGAGTGTTTGTCCTTACTGGACAGATTAGTCTAATAGTCTATAGGTGGGATCTCAATGAATTTCTTCACACATATTTTGGTTTGTTTTAACAGGCATTTTAAATATGACAAAAATAAACAACATATTGATTATTCTAAGCATATCCCTCTGGAATACGTGTAGGAAATGCAGAACGTCATATAGTCCCATTGTGTGGATGGATCTATTCAGTGTCTATAACCATGACTAAAAATATGGCCCAAAGTGTCAAAATACGTGGCAGAAATCTAAGGCTGTCCTCTGAATTTTTGCTGTGTATTGAGAGTATTTTTTTGAGTGTATTTTTCCCCTGAGAAAGACTTGCAGAACAATGTTTCCACCTTCCAGCTACTTTGGTTGGCTCAATTATGTCTACACTCCAGCAACTTCTAAATTCATTTTTATTATTTATATCCCAGGTAAATGTCCTAGGGAAACAACATCAAGTATAAACATCTACAGTCATGGCCGTAAAATTTTTCAAGAAAATGAAGTATTTCTCACAGAAAAGGATTGCAGTAACACGTGTTTTGCTATACATATGTTTATTCCCTTTGTGTGTATTGGAACTAAACCAAAAAGGGAGAAAAAAAAGCAAATTGGACATAATGTCACACCAAACTCCAAAAATGGTCTGGACAAAATTATTGGTACCCTTAACTTAATATTTGGTTGCACACCCTTTGGAAAAAATAAATGAAATCAGTCACTTCCCATAACCATCAATAAGCTTCTTACACCTCTCAGACGGAATGTTGGATCACTCTTCCTTTACAAACTGCTCCAGGTCTCTCTCATTGGAAGGCGCCTTTTTCAACAGCAATTTTAAGATGTCTCCACAGGTGTTCAATGGGATTTAGATCTGGACTCATTGCTGGCCACTTCAGAACTCTCCAGCGCTTTGTTGCCATCCATTTCTGGGTGCTTTTTGATGTATGTTTGGGGTCATTGTCCTGCTGGATGACCCAAGATCTCGGCTCGGCACAGCTTTCTGACACTGGGTTTTACAGTGCGACCCAAAATCCGTTGGTAATCCTCAGATTTCACAATACCTTGCACACATTCAAGGCACCCAGTGCCAGAGGCAGCAAAACCACCCCAAAATGTCATTGAACCCCAAAATGTCATTGAACCATATTTTACTGTAGGTACTGTGTTCTTTTCTTTGTAGGCCTCATTCCGTTTTTGGTAAACAGTAGAATGATGTGCTTTACCAAAAAGCTCTATCTTGGTCTCATCTGTCCACAAGATGTTTTCCCAGAAGGATTTTGGCTTACTCAAGTTCATTTTTGCAAAATGTAGTCTTGCTTTTTTATGTCTCTGTCTCAGCAGTGGGGTCCTCCTGGGTATCCTGCCATAGTGTTTCATTTCATTTAAATATCGACGGATAGTTCGTTCTGACAGTGATGCTCCCTGAGCCTGCTGGACAGCTTGAATATCTTTGGAACTTGTTTGGGGCTGCTTATTCACCATCCAGACTATCCTGCATTGACACCTTTCATCAATTTTTCTCTTCTGTCCATGCCCAGGGAGATTAGCTACAGTGCCATGGGTTGCAAACTTCTTGATAATGTTGCGCATTGTGGACAAAGGCAAATCTTGATCTCTGTAGATGGACTTGTGTCACGATTCGGCTTCCAGGTAGTGGATCCTCTGTGTCAGCGAGGGATTGGCGTGGACCGTGCTAGTGGACCGGTTCTAAGAGGCTACTGGTTTTCACCAGAGCCCGCCGCAAAGCGGGATGGTCTTGCTGCGGCAGTAGCAACCAGGTCGTATCCACTAGCAACGGCTCTACCTCGCTGACTGCTGAGAAGGCGTGGGACAGAAGGACTAGGCAGAGGCAAGGTCGGACGTAGCAGAAGGTCGGGGCAGGCAGCAAGAATCGTAGTCAGGGGCAACGGCAGGAGGTCTGGAACACAGGCTAGGAACACACAAGGAAACGCTTTCACTGGCACAATGGCAACAAGATCCGGCAAGGGAGTGCATGGGAGGAGGTCAGATAAAGGCAGGGAGCAGGTGGAAGCCAATTAAGCTAATTGGGCCAGGCACCAATCATTGGTGCACTGGCCCTTTAAGTCTCAGAGAGCTGGCGCGCGCGCGCCCTAGAGAGCGGAGCCGCGCGCGCCAGCACATGACAGCAGGGGACCGGGACGGGTAAGTGACCTGGGATGCGATTCGCGAGCGGGCGCGTCCCGCTGTGCGAATCGCATCCCCAACGGCCAAGACAGTGCAGCGCTCCCGGTCAGCGGGACTGACCGGGGCGCTGCAGGGAGAAAGACGCCGTGAGCGCTCCGGGGAGGAGCGGGGACCCGGAGCGCTAGGCGTAACAGTACCCCCCCCCTTAGGTCTCCCCTTCTCTTTGTCCGGTAACTGCCTCCCCTGGGATGAGGACACCGGGAAAGAATGGAGGGTTTCCTCAACGGCAGGCAGTACAGCAGGAGTGGGAATGGGGAGGGAGGGCAGAGGGCGAGGCCTGGCACGGGGCAGTGTGACACCAGGACGGGGGCCATGGGGAGGCACAGAGGCTTGCCTGACGGGACTGGGAGGGGGGGAGAGGCACTTCCTGTGGCAGGCAGAGTCCCAGTTCCTGATCTCCCCGGTGGTCCAATCAATGGTGGGGGAATGAAGCCGGAGCCAAGGCAGACCGAGGAGGACCTCAGAGGTACAGTTGGGGAGAATGAAGAACTCAATCCTCTCGAGGTGGGGTCCAATAGACATGAGGAGGGGTTCTGTGCGGTAACGCACGGTGCAGTCCAATCTGGCTCCGTTGACCGCGGAAATGTAGAGCGGCTTGACGAGACGGGTCACCGGGATGCTGAATTTATTAACAAACGCCTCCAAAATAAAATTTCCAGAGGCACCGGAGTCCAAGCAGGCCACGGCTGAGAGGGAGGAGTTGGCTGAAGAAGAAATCTGCACGGGCACCGTGAGACGTGGAGGAGCAGACTTGGAACCAAGAGACGCCACACCCACGTGAGCTGGGTGCGTGCGTGCGTTTCCCAGGCGTGGAGGACGGATAGGGCAATCCACCAAGAAATGCTCGGTACTGGCACAGTAAAGACAGAGATTTTCTTCCCTACGGCGATTCCTCTCTTCCTGGGTCAGGCGAGACTTATCCACTTGCATGGCCTCCTCGGCGGGAGGCCCAGGCGTAGATTGCAACGGATACTGTGGGAGAGGTGCCCAGAGATCTAAGTCTTTTTCCTGGCGGAGCTCTTGGTGTCGCTCAGAAAAACGCATGTCAATGCGGGTAGCTAGATGGATGAGTTCTTGCAGGTTGGCAGGAATCTCTCGTGCGGCCAGCACATCCTTGATGCGACTGGATAGGCCTTTTTTAAAGGTCGCGCAGAGAGCCTCATTATTCCAGGATAGTTCAGAAGCAAAAGTACGGAATTGTATGGCGTACTCGCCAACGGAAGAATTACCCTGGACCAGGTTCAACAGGGCAGTCTCGGCAGAAGAAGCTCGGGCTGGCTCCTCGAAGACACTCCGGAGTTCAGCGAAGAAGGCCTGGACTGTGGCTGTGGCAGGATCATTGCGGTCCCAGAGCGGTGTGGCCCAAGGCAAGGCCTTTCCTGAAAGAAGGCTTACTACGAACGCCACCTTAGACCGTTCTGAAGGAAACAAGTCCGACAACATCTCCATATGCAGGGAACACTGAGACAAAAATCCACGGCAGAGTTTAGAGTCCCCATCAAATTTGTCCGGCAGGGACAAGCGGAGGTTAGGAGCGGCCACTCGCTGCGGAGGAGGTGCAGGAGCTGGCGGAGGAGATGGTTGCTGCTGTAGCAGAGGCAGAAGTTGCTGTAACATGGCGGTCAACTGCGACAGCTGCTGTCCTTGTTGGGCAATCTGCTGCGATTGCTGAGCGACCACCGTGGGAAGATCAGCGAGACTTGGCAGCGGCACCTCAGCGGGATCCATGGCCGGATCTACTGTCACGATTCGGCTTCCAGGTAGTGGATCCTCTGTGTCAGCGAGGGATTGGCGTGGACCGTGCTAGTGGACCGGTTCTAAGAGGCTACTGGTTTTCACCAGAGCCCGCCGCAAAGCGGGATGGTCTTGCTGCGGCAGTAGCAACCAGGTCGTATCCACTAGCAACGGCTCTACCTCGCTGACTGCTGAGAAGGCGTGGGACAGAAGGACTAGGCAGAGGCAAGGTCGGACGTAGCAGAAGGTCGGGGCAGGCAGCAAGAATCGTAGTCAGGGGCAACGGCAGGAGGTCTGGAACACAGGCTAGGAACACACAAGGAAACGCTTTCACTGGCACAATGGCAACAAGATCCGGCAAGGGAGTGCATGGGAGGAGGTCAGATAAAGGCAGGGAGCAGGTGGAAGCCAATTAAGCTAATTGGGCCAGGCACCAATCATTGGTGCACTGGCCCTTTAAGTCTCAGAGAGCTGGCGCGCGCGCGCCCTAGAGAGCGGAGCCGCGCGCGCCAGCACATGACAGCAGGGGACCGGGACAGGTAAGTGACCTGGGATGCGATTCGCGAGCGGGCGCGTCCCGCTGTGCGAATCGCATCCCCAACGGCCAAGACAGTGCAGCGCTCCCGGTCAGCGGGACTGACCGGGGCGCTGCAGGGAGAAAGACGCCGTGAGCGCTCCGGGGAGGAGCGGGGACCCGGAGCGCTAGGCGTAACAACTTGTAAGTGAACTTCTCTCCTTTTTATCTGATTTCAGGTGTGATTTTTATATTGCCCACACCTGTTACCTGCCCCAGGTGAGTTTAAAGGAGCATCACATGCTTGATACAATCTTATTTTTCCACAAATTTGAAAGGGTGCCAATCATTTTGTCCACCCATTTTTGGAGTTTGGTGTGACATTATGTCCAATTTGCTTTTTTTTTTGTTTAGTTCCAATACGCACAAAGGGAATAAACATGTGTATAGCAAAACATGTGTTACTGCAATCCTTTTCTGTGAGAAACATTTATGCCAACATTTATGGACATGACTGTATATAAGGTGCCCTTAAACATAAACTAGCAACCATGATACCCTAGCCAACTTTTAGATTGGAGTGGATTGGCATCACATTCTTCTGTCCGCACCCACCACTCTGCTCACATTTTCAACTCTAGTATTAGGAGAAGGAGGTCCTCCTCTGGCAGCAGATTAACTACGCCAATAAAGCTGCCCTACCCTTATGAGACCCTTTGCCCTACCCTCTATGAGAAAAATGTAGAAAGAAACTTTGAGGACATAGAAACGGTGCGGGTTGATGACTGGGCTTATACAAGTTTTTGCAAAAATGTATACTACAAAATCAGAGATGCACTGTACACTAGCACACAGTTGCATATAGTAAGTATTCATTTTGAAGGTAATCTTATTTGCGTTTTATTTCCCTCATATACCATACATACTGTATGGTATATACATTGAATTAATGCATTGGTTCCAGGAACATTACCTTTAGTATTCCCTGCTTCCCTGGCCTTCACTGTACCCAGATCTTAATACTAATGAGCATCTCTGGGACAAGGTTGTTCTGAGCATTTCAGTACCTCTATGTAATGTGTAGCAACCATGAGAAACGATCCTGTCCACATGGGCTAGTATTCCTGTAGGACAATTACATCAACTAGTGCACTGTTTCCCAAGCACAGTCCTCAAGTACCCCAACAGGTCATGATTTGAGGATATCCCATACAGAGAACATTTGTGGTGATGCCTAATGCAATGACCATACTTATATCACAAGTGAAAGACTTAGGAAATCCTGAAAATGTGACCTGCTGTGGGACCTTGAAGACTGAGCTTGGGAAACACAGACCTAGTGAAATCTATGTAACAATGAACTGCTTAGGTTCTGTAGGCCAGAAACAGTCCAACATGGTAATAGATAGGTGGCTTTATGTGAAGTGATCATTCAGTATACCTTACGGAATTAATCATGTTAAAAAGCTTTTGATGTCAGACTTGGTATAGATCTGTACAATGCCCACTTGGCTCTCAAAGGAGATATAAGCAGAGCCAATCAGAAACAAAGGGCTACAGAGCTCAACTGAGCACTTCTGCTTATTTGTTTTAGCAGTCGTGGAGGGTCTTAGCACTCGGACCCCCGATGATCAAAACCTCTGTCAGGTTGCCTGTGATTGGCAGTAACCTGTAATACTAGACTCAATTAGTGGACAAGAGTGTCAAACAAAGGAAAATCATTGAGGGCGTTGTAAATCTGTGTGGTCAAACTATCAACCTTGTGGTAAAAAGTCAACATTGTCAACTACAACAAATGTGTTTGCTTAGGGCTCCTGACTCACTATTACTGCACAGATTTCCTGATTTCCTATTCAGCTGAAGAAAGTTGCCTGTATCTGTAGCCCACCTTACCTAGCCTGAAAGCTAAGATAACACATCCTAGATCTGAATGAATGAACTAATCGTATGAAATACTTTTGTCTTTACTTAGTTGAATGTGCTGACAACAAAATCACACAAAAATTATCAATGGAAATCAAATTTATCAACCCATGGAGGTCTGGATATGGAGTCACACTCAGAGTCAAAGTGGAAAACCACACAACAGGCTGATCCAACTTTATATAATGTCCTTAAAACAAGTCACAATGAGGCTCAGTAGTGTGTGGCCTCCACGTGCCCGTATGACCTCCCTACAACGCCTGGGCATGCTCCTGATCAGGTGGAGTCTCCTGAAGGATGTCCTCCCAGACCTGGACTAAAGCATCTGCCAACTCCTGGACAGTCTGTGGTGTTGGTGGATGGAGCGAGACATGATGTCCCAGATCGGACTCAGGTCTGGGGAGCGTGCGGGCCAGTCCATTGCATCAATGCCTTCCTCTTGCAGGAACTGCTGACACACTCCAGCCACATAAGGTCTAGCATTGTCTTGCATTAGGAGGAACCAAGGGCCAACCGCACCAGCATATGGTCTCACAAGGGGTCTTGCTAATTGCCTATAATTTCCACCTGTTGTCTGTCCCATTTGCAGAACAGCATGTGAAATTGATTGTCAATCAGCGTTTCTTCCTGAGTGGACAGTGTGATTTCACAGAAGTGTCATTGACTTGGAGTTACATTGTGTTGTTTAGTGTTCCCTTTATTTTTTTGAGCAGTGTAGAATGATCCATTCAGGTCACGAAACCTGAGAGGGCTGTAATAGCCGTCATACTGGTAACCACTCAATCGCCAGAAAAGGTAACTGATTTCATAAAGTTTCTATATTTTGGGGAGAATGCACTTCAATGTTGGGGGTATGTTCTTCCTGTTCACTGCTGCAGCATGATAAAAAGAACATATAGTACTTCTGGCAGCTCCCATAAGGGTTGGGTTCTGTAAAGGATCCAGGGATGTGCAATCTACACCTACAAAGTATCGTAGTGTTATAATTATTGATATCCCTTTGTCAGCCAAAGCTCCGCACACAACTATCACCATCTGTGTATACATAATGCTAGGACTGATCTGTTGGACCATGCAGCCTAAACTTCCTGCTTCCATTTAGATGGTCCCTAATCCTGGGATTATGAGAAAACCGCACAGCGAGAGGGACAACCTATAATTGCTTTGGGTGTAACCTTAAAGGGGTACTCCGGCCCTGAGACATCTTATTCCCTATCCAAAGGATAGGGGAAAAGATGTCTCACCGCGGGGGTCCCGCCTCTGGGGACCCCTGCAATCTTGTATTCGCCACCCACCTGTTTGAGCTGCACGCCGAGGTGCCAGCTCACAAACAGCCGGGTGGCGACCACGGGGCCGGAGTATCGTGACGTCACGACTCCGCCCCCATGTGACGTCACCCCCGCTATGCAAGTCTATGGGAGGGGGCGTGACGGTCATACAGGGGGGGAACAGGGGTCACTGAATGGAATCTGCCTAAAGGGGCAGCAAGGGTACAGGGGTGCAACTCCTGTTCTGGGCCACCACAACCCCATTTCCCAGCATGAGCTGCAGCTCAATTGGGTAAGCATTGCAATGTTCCCGTGCACTAAATAAGTGCAGAAATACTATGTGGAAACAAAGCCTATCCATAAAGAGTAGGAAAATATGTATTAGGGTAGGGTCACATGTGGTATATTGGCTGCAGATTTTCAACATGGAATTTACCTGCAAAAAATCAGCAACATTTATCATAGCAGAAAAGTGGAATAGATTTTCCCCAAATCTCATCCACAAACTGTGAAAGAAAATATGTGTGGAAATTGGCCTTTGGTGCTGTTTTCAGTCAGCAGCACATCAATTTCATCAGAGACACTGTATTCACTGGGGAAGTAAAATCTTCCATAAATCCGCAGCATTGTGCATTTTGCTGTGGACACACAGATCCTGATCCTTACCAAAATCCGCAAGTGCAGATTGTTAAAACCATTAAATGTCTGGATTTATCAATCTGTCAAAAAGTACTGTGTACATACTTGCAGAAAGCCTCAAAGGGCAATATTATTGTGAGTAGGGCACTAAGGTGGCCCTTTTTCTTTGTAAGAACACAATTGTAAGGACACAAACAGGGCGCTGTTACTGTGTATGGGCACAGAGTGGGAACTATTGATATGTGGGGCAAAGGGAGGCACTTTCATTGCTTTCACACTAGAGATCCCCTTGGTTTAACCCCCACCACTCAAGAACAGAGGTCCTAAAGGCAAGTGCTCTTTCTGAATATTAAAGCAGTAGTGGTGCTTACACAGCCAATGGTCTATTCACTGCCTAGCTGGGCATAAACTCAGTCAGTCAACTTCACAGCAGTGAATGCAGCGGCAGTCAAGAAGGTGAACTACCACAACATTCACAGGAAGCACTGTGGATAGGTGACGAATACTTTTTATGGGCCAATTCAAGCAATAGTAGTATATCACTGCATTGGAGCTGTATATATAGGGCTATATATATATATATATATATATATATATATGTATATATGTATATATACAGTGATCCCTCAACTTACAATGGCCTCAACATACAATAGTTTCAACATACAATGGTCTTTTCTGGACAATCGTAAGTTGAAACCAGACTCAACATACAATGCTACAGACAGTCCAGATCTGTGTCAATGGCTGGAAGAACTGACCAAACAGAATGGGCATTCACTGGTAAAACCCCTGTATTACTGAAGTGCATGCACTGACTGGTGTCTGGTAGCGCCCCCTACAGTACAGGGAGGTATTACATGTTCTGTACACTTTACCTGTACCAGGGTTAGCTGCTCCTTTGGACACCAGGTGAGGGCGACTCCATTACTTTTTTAGGACATTGTGTGTACCCCGAAGAAGCTCCTGTCCTCTACATAGACAGGGTTTCCCAAGCAGGGTGGCCCCAGCTGTTGCAAAACTCCAATTCCCAGCATGCCCGGACAGCCTTTGGCTGTCCGGGCATGCTGGGAGTTGTAGTTTTGCAACAGCTGGAGGCTCCCTGCTTGGGAAACACTGACATAGACAGTGATTTACAGCTCCCAGCAGATCTTTCTTACTTTTATATGTAAGGATTTGCTTTATCTGTATTAGTTATCTACTTATTTTTCTTTAATTCTCACTTTTTCCTATTTTTTGGATGACATTTTGGTGCCTTTAGAACCAATTACCAGGTTTCCATAGAGTTCTGGTCATAACATACAATGGTTTCAACATACAATGGTCGTCCCAGAACCAATTAATATTGTAACTTGAGGGACCACTGTATATATATATATATATATATATATATATATATATATGATATTGGATTCCACTAGGCTTGGGAAAGGGATATATTGATTACCCCTTATGGGAGCCGTGCCGGTTTTTGGAACTAAATTCAAGGCTTTTGTACAGTGCTCTATTATAGTTCCCCCAATGGGCTGACTGCTGTCTTGTAGGAGAAAAATAGCAGAATTAGACCTGTATGGAGAAGAAATCCTTTTATGATATAAAGTGAGGCAAATTATTTGCTAAATAACTTAACATGTTTGAGGATTTGAACAGAAGAATCCTGTAGATTATAATTCAAGAGCAAAGTCACAGTAAAATACACTTAAGGGTATTACCCACTAACAACATTTAGCACCCCTCCACAGGTTAAGTAATAAAGATATATTTGCTGGGACCCCTACTGATCAGAAAATGTCAGTCCCTAAGTCTCTTTCGTGAATGGATCAGTAGTGCACCTACAAGCAGATACACTGCCGATCTATTCACACACAATATATGGGGACCATTGTCTTTGTGATCTGTGCATGTCACAGGAACCATACCTATGCTGGTTGACAGGTGATAAATGTTATTAGTTATTATGTTAACATCATACAGTGGATATATATCTATATATCGGAGGCATTATATGGGAGGATTCCCCAGTGTATACAATGGCGACAATGTTTATAAAAAAAAAAAAAAAGGCAGCATACACTGTGTATAGTGCACTGGTCCACTTTATAACCTATAAGGACACTCCTGTCCTGTTAAGTAGGACCGGTAGCTACATAAAGCACATGTGCTGGGAGCTTACAAGGGAATACAAAAAAAAAAGGGTTAACGTAACACAGCATGGATGCACATAGCCAGATCTACAGTCATGGCCATAAATGTTGGCACCCCTGACATTTTTCTAAAAAAATATGTATTTCTCACAGAAAAGGATTGCAGTAACACATATTTTGCTTACCATTATGGACATTTATCAACGGGTTTAGTCAGGTTTTCTTTACTATAATTGTCGCAACTGCGACTACGCGATATTTCGTGCGACATTTTGACTGGAAAGCGAGAAAAGCAAGTTTTCCAAAAATTAACTACGTAGTAATAATTTTAAAATGGACAACGGGTAGTCAGGCATTTATTAACTGCGACAGTCGCAACTGCGCAAATAAAAGTCGCAACAGGGTTAAAAATGGACTAAATTTACTCCAGCTCAAACATGGAGCAGAAAAAGCTACTACCAAAGTAAAAAAGGAAAAATTGCTTACGTGAAAGAAAATTATCAACAGGCTGAAACCAGATGATAAATAAGTCGCACATAAGCAAAAAAAAAGTAAGGAAAGAATTACTAAAAAAAAGAATACATAAGCAAACATTGATAAATGTCCCTCCATATGTTTATTCCCTTTGTGTGTATTGGAATTAAAACCAAAAAGGGAGGAAAAAAAGCTAATTGGACATAATGTCACCAAACTACAAAAATGGGCTGGACAAAATTATTGGCACCCTTAACTTAATATTTTGTTGCACACCCTTTGGAAAAAATAACTGAAATCTGTTGCTTCCTATAACCATCAATAAGCTTCTTACACCTCTCAGCGGAATGTTGGACCACTCTTCTTTTGCAAACTGCTCCATGTCTCTCTTATTGGATGGGCACCTTTTCCCAACAGCAATATTAAGATCTCTCCACAGGTGTTCAATGGGATTTAGATCTGGACTCATTGCTGCCACTTCAGAACTCTCCAGCGCTTTGTTGCCATCCATTTCTGGGTGATTTTTTACATATGTTTGGGGTCATTGTCCTGCTGGAAGACCCAAGATCTTGGAGGCAAACCCAGCTTTCTGACACTGGGCTGTACAGTGCGACCCAAAATCCATTGGTAATCCTCAGATATCATGATGTCTTGTACACATTCAAGGCACCCATTGCCAGAGGCAGCAAAACAACCCCAAAACATCATTGCAACTCTACCATATTTCACTGTAGGTACAGCGTTCTTTTCTTTGTAGGCCTCATTCCATTTTCGGTAAACAGTAGAATGATGTGCTTTACGAAAAAAAGCTCTATCTTGGTCTCCTCTGCCCACAAGATGTTTTCCCAGAAGGATTTTGGCTTACTCAAGTTAATTTTGGCAAAATGTAGTCTTGCTTTTTTATGTCTCTGTGTCAGCAGTGGGGTCCTCCTGGGTCTCCTGCCATAGCATTTCATTTCATTTAAATGTTGACGGATAGTTGGTGCTGACACTGATGCTCCCTGAGCCTACAGGACAGCTTGAATATCTTTGGAACTTGTTTGGGGCTGCTTATCCACCATCCGGACTATCCTGCATTGACATCTTTCATCAATTTTTCTCTTTCGTCCACGCCCAGGGAGATTAGCTACAGTGCCATGGTTTGCAAACTTCTTGATAATGTTGTGCATTGTGGACAAAGGCAAATCTAGATCTCTGGAGATGGACTTGTAACCTTGAGATTGTTGGTATTTTCCCCCAATTTTGGTTCTCATGTCCTCAGACAGTTCTCTTCTCTTTCTGTTGTCCATGCTTAGCGTGGCACACACAGACACACAATGCAAATACTAAGTGAACTTCTCTCCTTTTTATCTTCTTTCAGGTGTGATTTTTATATTGCCCACACCTGTTACTTGTCCCAGGTGAGTTTAAAGGAGCATCACATGCTTGAAACAATCTTATTTTTCCACAATTTTTGAAAGGGTGCCAATAATTTTGTCCAGACCATTTTTGTAGTTTGGAGACATTATGTCCAATTTGCTTTTTTCCTCCCTTTTTGGTTTAGTTCCAATACACACAAAGGGAATAAACATGTGTATAGCAAAACAAGTGTTACTGCAATCTTTTTCTGTGAGAAATACTTCATTTTCTTGAAAAAATTCAGGGGTGCCAACATTTACGGCCATGACTGTATCTTGCATTTTATTATTGTTAATCCATTGCCATGGTAACCAGGTTACATTTTAAAGTGTGGTATTATAATTAAGTTATAATGACCAGATTATGGGTTTCCTGTGTTAATTCCCTGGAGAAAGTTAGCTGATAAAGCAGTGGAAGGTGATCATTTCCCCCTACAGAATATAATTGAGGATGTTATTTTCAGTCATTTCTCAGTTCTCGGAACATGTTCACCTAGTAGGTGTGTCTCCCAATATTTACTAAAAGATAACTGCGTGCCAAGGTGAGATATATCATGTTTGAATATTTCAGCTTTTTCTTCTTTTACGTCATCCATAATGGTGTTATTGAGAGGTGTCCGCATACTTTCCAATGCGACTGGCTCCACTTATCCTGCCAAAGTCTCTACTGGAATTCCAAGGTGACTAAGTTTTTATCCCAATTCATATCTAGTCTCTAAGCATATAAACTTTTGCCTTCTTCACTGGCAATATGAATGTAAAATCTAATGTTATCCTACCAAAACATTGACTTCATACTACTGTATGTTGGACTATACTGTGAGTGCGATATGGGCGTATGCGTCTACTTATATGTAAAGTTGTGCGTTACGGCTTTACTAAGATTCTAAAAACCAGGTGCTGAACGAATTGACACGGGGTTTAGTCCTGCGGTGTCATCATTTTGCAGACTGTGACAATTTGCATAACACTGATTACTTTATAGTCACTGATAATATGCAGCAGACTCCTGTCAATATTCATATGGTTGCATCTATGTGTACAGCTGCTTACGAACTTCATTTCCCATCATGCTTTGACAGACGCAGGTTGTCAGGGCAGGATAAGAGTTGCAGTTCTGAAACAGCTGGAGAGCCACACGTTAAAGAACACTGTTTTATAAAATATCCACATATCAATGCTTGGCATAACAGAATGCTATGTAACTGAATAATTGATATGGTAACATCCCCCTGCCTATGACCCTTATGTCTCAGCTGTTCATATACATCCTATCAATAAACGTACCATCTCCTCAATTCCCATGTCCATAAATACACAAGACTTACCCATCTTCTTGAAGGTTCTCAGCCCATGGCTCCTGGCACACTGGACCTGCTGCTGCTCCACAGCAACTTCAGGTTCAGCCGGACACTTCTTCTCTTTCGTCGGACATACCGTACTCCAAAAGCTTTTCATTGCAACCCCTGACTATTCCGTGTTCTTCCTTGCCCACCCTGTGTTTCTCTTCTAGTGGCTGACCCTACACTAATGTCTCTACTCTGCCCCAGTTTCTATAAGCAGCCCGTAACCTACTTGTGACTGTTCATATCTCTGTCTCTACTTTGCCTTCTCTCCCTTTCTGTCTCTGGAGCCTTTGTGTGTAAGCAGTCTCACCAGTCCTGCCTCCTTCCCTCGCTCCTCCTTAGCAGTGATTTGCAGATTCTGGCTGGCCTTCCTTGCCTGGAGTCGCATTTCACTGCTGCAGTCGCTCAAGATCTTAAAATTAAAGCCCTTTAGAGTGGGGGTGCGATCAGTTCTCTGAGGGGGAAAAATAGCAAAAATCTAAACATAAAATCCATATCTTATAAAGTATCAACAAGACGTGATGAATGATACAAAGTACTAGGAGCGATGGACAATAAATCTAATCTAAATATAAGGATCATTTTATTAGATATAGAACCCCCTGCTAGGACCCTGGAGACCATGAAAAGTCACTTGCACTATGTAGCAACAAATATTAGCACTGGCACACATGATGATGCACCATGCCAATGCTCCGAAAAGTCTGCCCAAGGATGACAGGCATTGTAATTTTGAGCCATTGGTTGGGGAACGCTGCTGTAAAGGATTGACCTACTCTTTATATTAACCCTACTCTCTATAGTAACAAAACCAGTCCATTTTGGTGAGTAAATGAGTATCCTGGTGATAAGACCTATGTCTATGAGAATTTGACGCATATTACTGACATGCCAAAATACATAACGGTGTTCCCTTGTTGAAAACTAACGTTACCTAAAATCCAAGAATGAAAAACACTTTCAACAAAATCGTTGGTCTTTAACCTTTGGTTTTCCAGTTGATGCCTAAATGCAATGCCCCTTGGCGTTGTAGTATTGCAATATCTGGAGAGCCACTGGTTGGGAACCATGGCCTCAGTTCATGCACACAATGGTGCAAATCTGACAAACAATTTAACAATAATGTCACGATTCGGCTGGCAGGAGGTGGATCCTCTGTGCCAGAGAGGGATTGGCGTGGACCGTGCTAGGGGACCGGTTCTAAGTTACTACTGGTATTCACCAGAGCCCGCCGCAAAGCGGGATGGTCTTGCAGCGGCGGTAGTAACCAGGTCGTATCCACTAGCAACGGCTCAACCTCTCTGACTGCTGAAGATAGGCGCGGTACAAGGGAGTAGACAAGAGCAAGGTCGGACGTAGCAGAAGGTCGGGGCAGGCAGCAAGGATCGTAGTCAGGGGCAACGGCAGGAGGTCTGGAACACAGGCTAGGAACACACAAGGAAACGCTTTCACTGGCACAATGGCAACAAGATCCGGCGAGGGAGTGCAGGGGAAGTGAGGTATACATAGGGAGTGCACAGGTGAACATACTAATTAGAACAACTGCGCCAATCAGTGGCGCAGTGGCCCTTTAAATCACAGAGACCCGGCGCGCGCGCGCCCTAGGGAGCGGGGCCGCGCGCGCCGGGACAGGACCGATGGAGAGCGAGTCAGGTACGGGAGCCGGGGTGCGCATCGTGAGCGGGCGCCACCCGCATCGCGAATCGCATCCCGGCTGGAGGCGGTATCGCAGCGCACCCGGTCAGTGGATCTGACCGGGGCGCTGCAGTAGCGAGGATGTGGCGAGCGCTCCGGGGAGGAGCGGGGACCCGGAGCGCTCGGCGTAACAGTACCCCCCCCCTTGGGTCTCCCCCTCTTCTTGGAGCCTGAGAACCTGAGGACCAGACTTTTGTCTAGGATGTTGTCCTCAGGTTCCCAGGATCTCTCTTCAGGACCACAGCCCTCCCAATCGACCCAAAAATTTTTTTTCCCTCTGACCGTCTTGGAGGCCAGTATCTCCTTTACGGAGAAGATGTCAGAGGAACCGGAAACAGGAGTGGGAGAAACAAGTTTGGGAGAGAAACGGTTGATGATGAGTGGTTTAAGAAGAGAGACATGAAAGGCATTAGGAATACGAAGAGAAGGAGGAAGAAGAAGTTTGTAAGAGACAGGATTAATTTGGCACAAGATTTTGAAAGGACCAAGATAGCGTGGTCCCAGTTTGTAGCTGGGGACACGGAAGCGGACATATTTAGCGGAGAGCCATACCTTGTCTCCGGGAGAAAAAATGGGGGGAGCTCTTCTTTTCTTATCGGCAAACTTTTTCATGCGAGATGAAGCCTGTAAAAGAGAATTTTGGGTCTCTTTCCATATGGTGGAAAGATCACGAGTCACTTCATCCACAGCGGGCAAACCAGAGGGCAAGGGAGTAGGGAGGGGGGGAAGAGGGTGACGGCCGTACACCACGAAAAATGGGGATTTAGAAGAAGATTCAGAGACTCTGAAGTTGTACGAGAATTCGGCCCATGGTAGAAGATCTGCCCAGTCATCCTGGCGGGAGGAAACAAAATGCCGTAAATAGTCACCCAGGACCTGGTTAATTCTTTCTACTTGCCCATTGGATTGAGGATGATAAGCAGAAGAGAAGTTTAATTTAATCTTGAGTTGTTTACAGAGAGCCCTCCAGAATTTTGACACGAATTGGACGCCTCTATCCGAGACGATCTGCGTGGGCAAACCGTGAAGACGAAAAATGTGTACAAAAAATTGTTTTGCCAACTGAGGCGCTGAAGGAAGACCAGGAAGAGGAATAAAATGTGGCATCTTGGAAAATCGATCAACGACCACCCAAACAACAGTGTTGCCACGGGATGGGGGTAAGTCTGTAATAAAGTCCATACCAATCAGAGACCAAGGCTGTTCGGGGACAGGCAGAGGATGAAGGAGACCAGCAGGCTTCTGGCGAGGAGTCTTATCCCGGGCACAGACAGTACAGGCCCGCACAAAATCAACAACATCCGTCTCCAGAGTCGGCCACCAATAGAAGCGAGAGATGAGTTGCAAAGACTTTTTGATGCCCGCATGGCCAGCGAGGTGGGTGGAGTGACCCCATTTGAGAATCCCGAGACGTTGGCGTGGAGAAACGAAGGTCTTCCCTGGAGGAGTTTGCCTGATGGAGGCTGGAGAAGTGGAGATCAGACAGTCAGGAGGAATGATGTGTTGCGGAGAGACCTCTACTTCCGAAGCATCCGAGGAACGAGAGAGAGCATCGGCCCTAATGTTCTTGTCGGCAGGGCGAAAATGAATTTCAAAGTTAAAACGGGCAAAGAACAAAGACCACCTGGCCTGGCGAGGATTCAGCCGTTGGGCAGACTGGAGATAGGAGAGATTCTTGTGGTCGGTGTAAATGATAACTGGAAATTTTGATCCCTCCAGCAGATGCCTCCATTCCTCAAGTGCCAATTTAATGGCCAGTAGTTCTCGATCCCCGATGGAGTAGTTCCTCTCCGCCGGAGAGAAGGTCCTAGAAAAAAAACCACAAGTAACAGCATGCCCGGAAGAATTTTTTTGTAGAAGGACCGCTCCAGCTCCCACTGAGGAGGCATCAACCTCCAATAGGAAGGGTTTAGATGGGTCAGGTCTGGAGAGCACGGGAGCAGAAGAAAAGGCAGACTTGAGACGTTTAAATGCGTCTTCCGCTTGAGGAGACCAGAACTTAGGATTGGCATTCTTCTTGGTTAAAGCCACGATAGGAGCCACAATAGTGGAAAAATGAGGAATAAATTGTCTGTAATAATTGGCGAACCCCAAAAAACGTTGGATAGCACGGAGTCCGGAGGGGCGTGGCCAATCTAAGACGGCAGAGAGTTTATCTGGGTCCATTTGTAGTCCCTGGCCAGAAACCAAGTATCCTAGGAAAGGAAGAGATTGACATTCAAACAGACATTTCTCCATTTTGGCATAAAGTTGATTGTCTCGAAGTCTCTGAAGAACCATGCGGACATGCTGGCGGTGTTCCTCTAAGTTGGCAGAAAAAATCAGAATATCGTCCAGATACACAACAACACAGGAATATAAGAGATCACGAAAAATTTCATTAACAAAGTCTTGGAAGACGGCAGGGGCGTTGCACAGGCCAAAGGGCATGACCAGATACTCAAAGTGTCCATCTCTAGTGTTAAATGCAGTTTTCCATTCGTCCCCCTCCCTGATGCGGATGAGATTATAAGCACCTCTTAAGTCCAGTTTGGTAAAGATGTGGGCACCTTGAAGGCGATCAAAGAGTTCTGAGATAAGAGGTAGGGGGTAGCGGTTCTTTACCGTGATTTTATTAAGTCCGCGGTAATCAATGCAAGGACGTAGGGAGCCATCTTTTTTGGACACAAAGAAAAATCCAGCTCCGGCAGGAGAGGAGGATTTGCGGATAAACCCCTTTTTTAAATTTTCCTGGATGTATTCAGACATAGCAAGAGTCTCTGGGGCGGACAGAGGATAAATTCTGCCCCGGGGTGGAGTAGTGCCCGGGAGGAGGTCAATAGGACAGTCATAAGGCCTGTGAGGAGGTAAAGTCTCAGCTTGTTTTTTGCAAAATACGTCAGCATAGTCCATATAAGCCTTAGGGAGACCGGTTACAGGGGGAACCACAGGGTCACGGCAGGGAGTACTGGGAACCGGTTTAAGACAGTCCTTGAAACAAGAAGTACCCCAGCTCTTGATCTCTCCTGTGGACCAATCAAGGGTTGGGGAATGGCGTTGAAGCCACGGTAGTCCAAGGAGAATTTCGGAAGTGCAATTGGAGAGGACCAAAAACTCAATTTTTTCGTGATGAGGTCCGATGCACATTAGGAGGGGCTCCGTGCGGTAACGTACGGTACAGTCCAATCTTTCATTGTTAACACAATTGATGTAGAGGGGTCTGGCGAGACTGGTCACCGGGATGTTGAACCTGTTGATGAGAGAGGCCAAAATAAAATTTCCTGCAGATCCGGAATCCAAGAAGGCCATAGCAGAGAAGGAGAAGGTAGAGGAAGATATTCGCACAGGCACAGTAAGGCGTGGAGAAGCAGAGTTGACATCAAGAACTGTCTCACCTTTGTGCGGAGTCAGAGTACGTCTTTCCAGGCGGGGAGGACGGATAGGACAATCCTTCAGGAAGTGTTCGGTACCGGCACAGTACAGGCAAAGATTCTCCATGCGGCGTCGTGTCCTCTCTTGAGGTGTCAAGCGAGACCGGTCAACTTGCATAGCCTCCACGGCGGAAGGCACAGGAACGGATTGCAGAGGACCAGAGGAGAGAGGAGCCGGGGAGAAAAAACGCCTCGTGCGAACAAAGTCCATATCCTGGCGGAGCTCCTGACGCCTTTCGGAAAAACGCATGTCAATGCGAGTGGCTAGATGAATGAGTTCATGCAGGTTAGCAGGAATTTCCCGTGCGGCCAGAACATCTTTAATGTTGTTGGATAGGCCTTTTTTAAAGGTCGCGCAGAGGGCCTCATTATTCCAGGATAATTCGGAAGCAAGAGTACGGAATTGTATGGCGTACTCGCCGACGGAAGAATTACCCTGGACCAGGTTCAGCAGGGCAGTCTCAGCAGAAGAGGCTCGGGCAGGTTCCTCAAAGACACTTCGAATTTCCGAGAAGAAGGAGTGTACAGAGGCAGTGACGGGGTCATTGCGGTCCCAGAGCGGTGTGGCCCATGACAGAGCTTTCCCAGACAGAAGGCTGACTACGAAAGCCACCTTAGACCTTTCAGTAGGAAACTGGTCCGACATCATCTCCAAGTGCAGGGAACATTGTGAAAGAAAGCCACGGCAAAACTTAGAGTCCCCATCAAATTTATCTGGCAAGGATAATCGTAGGCCGGAAGCGGCCACTCGCTGCGGAGGAGGTGCAGGAGCAGGCGGAGGAGATGATTGTTGAAGCTGTGGTAGTAGCTGCTGTAGCATCACGGTCAGTTGAGACAGCTGATGGCCTTGTTGCGCTATCTGTTGCGACTGCTGGGCGACCACCGTGGTGAGGTCGGCGACAACTGGCAGTGGAACTTCAGCGGGATCCATGGCCGGATCTACTGTCACGATTCGGCTGGCAGGAGGTGGATCCTCTGTGCCAGAGAGGGATTGGCGTGGACCGTGCTAGTGGACCGGTTCTAAGTTACTACTGGTATTCACCAGAGCCCGCCGCAAAGCGGGATGGTCTTGCAGCGGCGGTAGTAACCAGGTCGTATCCACTAGCAACGGCTCAACCTCTCTGACTGCTGAAGATAGGCGCGGTACAAGGGAGTAGACAAGAGCAAGGTCGGACGTAGCAGAAGGTCGGGGCAGGCAGCAAGGATCGTAGTCAGGGGCAACGGCAGGAGGTCTGGAACACAGGCTAGGAACACACAAGGAAACGCTTTCATTGGCACAATGGCAACAAGATCCGGCGAGGGAGTGCAGGGGAAGTGAGGTATACATAGGGAGTGCACAGGTGAACACACTAATTAGAACAACTGCGCCAATCAGTGGCGCAGTGGCCCTTTAAATCACAGAGACCCGGCGCGCGCGCGCCCTAGGGAGCGGGGCCGCGCGCCGGGACAGGACCGACGGAGAGCGAGTCAGGTACGGGAGCCGGGGTGCGCATCGCGAGCGGGCGCCACCCGCATCGCGAATCGCATCCCGGCTAGAGGCGGTATCGCAGCGCACCCGGTCAGTGGATCTGACCGGGGCGCTGCAGTAGCGAGGATGTGGCGAGCGCTCCGGGGAGGAGCGGGGACCCGGAGCGCTCGGCGTAACAAATAAGCTTATGGTATTTTAGGGACTGATAAGAGGATACTATTGACACTCCTAAATGCCAAATTAAATATAAAGGGGGGAAAATAAATCTTTACAGCTTTATTACTGTTATATGCAAAAGCAAAAAACAAAACAAAAAAAGTAATCAAGCACTAAAAAAGTTTAACTCGCAGCGATAAGCCAGCCATGTACTAGAAATTTAATTAGAAAAAAAAAAGTATTACACCGTACATTGAGATGAAATTAGTATTCACATCTCATGAAGTCATGTCATATTGTTATCAATTTATGATCAGTAGAGATTTGACTTCTGGGACTTTTTTCTTTCAAATACCTCTTGCTGTCTGTCTCCAGTTTGGGTGTGGTTCTGCAGCTCAGTTCCATTGAAGTGAATGGAGCCAAGTTGTAATACCACACCCAAAGTGGAGACAAGGAGGGCGCTGTCTTTGAAAGAAAAAATGCCTGTTTTTTTATTCCTGGAATACCCCTTTAACATGCAAAAGCTGTTGGACAAATACATGATGAGCCTACAGATATCATTCCTGATTCTCCACTACCCCAGCATCATCTGTCAGGGGGGGGGCATATACAAATAAGACAGTCAGCTGGTGCCTGGTCCTACCAAACTCAGTGCTTTTGTCCAGCGTTTATATAATGTGTAGAAGGATAATTTTGCATGTACAGTATTTAGGTTAACAGTAAAGTGTCCAATTCACATGGGGGCTTCAGGATTCCCATTCTAGAGATCTCAGGGGTATAAATGGTTGACACTTATCCCCTATCCTGTGAATAAAGATAAATGTCTGTGATGGTGAAGCCTGGTTAAAGGGATACTGCAGTGGAAAACTTTTTTTTAAATCAACTGGTGCCAGAAAGTTAAACAAATTTGTAAATTAGGATAAACAAAGGGGCAACTTTCTCCGTTGAGCGGTGAGTGCACGTACGTGCCCCTTTGTTTATCCTATATTGATACTTCATATATTTGTATGTGCAGCCTGCAGGAGACATTGATATAGGTCGCCGAAGATGTAATTACAGGTTATGGAAGGTGAAGTTGCTTCCTGTGTGCTCTCCCCTTTCCTACTACATTTGTTGTACTCCAGTGGAAAACTATTATTTTTTTTAAATCAACTGGTGCCAGAAAGTTAAACAGATTTGTAAGTCTCTTCTATTAAAAAATGTTTTAATCCTTCCAGTACTTATTAGCTGCTGAATACTACAGAGGAAATTATTTTCTTTTTGGAACACAGAGCTCTCTGCTGACATCATGACCACAGTGCTCTCTGCTGAAATCTCTGTCCATTTTAAGAACTGTCCAAAGTAGGAGAAAATCCCCATCACAAACATATGCTGCTCTGGACAGTTCCTAAAATGGACAGAGATGTCAGCAGAGAGCACTGTGGTCATGATGTCAGCAGAGAGCACTGTGTTCCAAAAAGGAAAAGAATTTCCTCTGTAGCATTTAGCAGCTAATACGTACTGGAAGGATTAAACATTTTTAATAGAAGTAATTTACAAATCTGTTTAACTTTCCGGCACCAGTTGATTTAAAAAAAAAAGTTTTCCACCGGAGTACCCCTTTAAACCCACAGATGTCAATGAGGCAGTCAAACTATATTATCTGAAAGGAGAACACCTAAATGTCCCTTGATGTCTGCTGTAAGGAAAAGAAGAGGCATGTTAGGCTAAGTTTCCACTTGTTTTTTTTTCTGGCAGTTTTTGGATATCTGCCACTGCAGTTTTTGAGCCAAAGTCAGAAGTGGATCCATAAGGGAGGAGAAGTGTAAGTTCTTCCTTTATATGTCCTATTCCATTTGAATACACTTCTGTCTTTGGCTCAAAAACTGCAGTGGCAGATATCCAGTGGAAACTTGGCCTTAGCCTTCAATGTGTCTGATCCTCTGTTGTACCAGGATATAAGCCTCCTCCCGCCTTGAAAAAGACATGCACATTCAGCTAATCCAATTCTAGAGGAAGCTGCAGGGAAGGCGGCCTAATATGTGCGGCTGGTTTTATTTTTTCTGACTGATTCACTAATTTGCTTTCTATGCCTTGTCTAACAAAGAGGCATTCGAATCTAACATTTATGGTAAATCAACAAGACCCCAGTTCTGTCAGGTGAGGTGACCAAGAGCAGATGAACAGATTGGTGACACGTGTCTGTGTGGCTGCATTCACACCACGTTTTTGCAATACAGTTCCCGTATACGCTTTCAATGTGAAAATCGTACGGAACCGTATTGAAAACCATATGCATTGACTCTCCATTGAAAACCGTATGACAAAAGATGCATCAGGTTGTGTCGGTTTTGCATCCTGTAAGGTTTTGTCAGTTTTTTTTTCCCGTACCCAAAACCGTAGTCTACCACAGTTTCTGGTCCGGGTGAAAAGCTGTATTAAACCATATACATTTTTTTCTTTTATATGGGAGTCAATGGGAACCGTACAAAACCGTATGTGCGTACGGTTCCATCCACTTTTCACCATACGTTTTTTGACTTTGCACAGTTTCTTTTTCTTGGAATTTCAATCAAACAAGGGAAACTTTATTCAAAATGGAGTGAAAAGTTAATAACTTATACGTTTTTTTCTTAATAAACAGCCGCAACCAGACATCATTTTTCAAACTGTATATGGTTTTTAACCGTATACGGGTTGAAATTTGTACACACGTTTTGAAACAGTTTAGTCAGGTTTTGAGGAATCCGTTTTTCATCAAAATACTGATACGGGAACTGTATTGCAAAAACGTGGTGTGAATGCAGCCTAACTCTCTATATTCAAGTCTTTTTGGAGTTATGGAAAAAGTCCAACAAGACTGCACAACCCCCTTTCCATCCATTCTGTGGTTGGATGCTGTCACCTCCAAGATGTGGGGATCCTAGAGGGAACACCACACCAATCTGACGTCTATGGCATATCCTGCACAAAATGTAATGTAAGACAAGCAGCGAATACCTGTGACGTTCATGTTCCCAGTGTGTGAGCCTAACAATAACAATGTATTTACAGTCTCATTATTAGATAACATGCACGTTTATAGACACTATGTGATCTCGCCTCACATGATACAGATATGATTTTAATGACATAGATGACAATGAATCAGTAGGAAGCATGGGAGAAGTAGGAAGTGCACGTCCTGACAGAACACAGATGATCCAGCATCTGGACATAGCTTATTTATACTGATTCATACACATTTAAAAGATATTACATTATAAATTCAACAAATTAATTAGCAATTATCTGTCGTACAGGAAGTGATAATGACACACAGCCCTATGGAGAATAAAGTTATGGATTCTGAGGAACAAATCTCATAGGGGGAGATTTACAAAAATCTGTCCAGAGGAAAAGTTGCCCAGTTACCCATAGCAACCAATCAGATCGCTACTTTCATTTTTCACAGGCCTTCTTAAAAATGAAAGAAGCGATCTGATTGGTTGCTATGGGCAACTCAGCAACTTTTCCTCTACACAGATTTTGATAAATCTCCCCCTATGGTTTAAAGAAAGCATCAACCACTAGATAAGGATCCAACACAGAAGCCCATTGGCTTTTTTATGCTTTTCCATATATTATTTCCACATATTTCTATTTATTATTGTGTAAAATTAAACCTCTTAAAGGGGTACTCCACCCCTAGACATCATATTCCCTATCCAAAGGGTAGGGGATAAGATGTCTGATCACGGGGGTCCCGCCGCTGGGGACCCCCGCAATATAGCATGCGGCACCCACCTGTTTCTGGTCCGGAAGCGCTGGAGGGTCTGGGTCCCGACCTCGGGAATGGAAGTTTGTGACGTCATGACTCCGCCCCCGTGTGACATCACGCCCTGTCCCCTCAATGCAAGTCTATGGGAGGGGGCGTGACGGCCGTCACGCCCCCTCCCATAGACTTGCATTGAGGGGAAGGGTCGTGACGTCACAAGGGGGCAGAGTCATGACGTCACAAACTTCTGTTCCCGACGTCGGGACCCAGACCCTCCAGCGCTTCCAGACCAGAAACAGGTGGGTGCCGCATGCTATATTGCAGCATGCGGCACCCACCTGTATAGGTGATGAGATGGACTCCCGCGATCAGACATCTTATCACCTACCCTTTGGATAGGGGATAAGATGTCTAGGGGTGGAGTACCCTTTTAAGCATAAAGAGAACCTGTGGTCTATCTAAAAGTTTGGGGTTGTTTTTTTGACATTTTGTAGTGACAGGTTCCCTAAACTTCATTTATAAAAGGGATATGAATGCTAGATTCCCACCGCTTGAGCCTCATAATTACACCCCCTGAAACTAATATTCACAAAACATTTTGAAATATAGTTTACACCCATTTGACCTTGTTAGGGAAAGATGCAGATGGATCAAATATTAAAGGAAGCCATGAATTCCAGGAATCAAAAAACAAGCCATTTTTCTTTCAAATACTGCGCCCTCCTTCTCTCCACTTTGGGTGTGGTTCTACAACTTGGCTCCATTCACTTCAATGGAACTGAACAGCAGAACCACACCCAACCTTGAGGCAAACAGGGAGAGGTATTTGAAAGAAAAAAGGCCTGTTTTTTATTCCTGGAATACTCCCACAAAAATTATAAAAAAGGGAAAAGGTTGGTTATTTACCCTCATCTATATCTCCTCCTATTACTCCATATAACCTCCTCTATATCTCCTCCTATTACTCCATATAACCTCTCCTATATCTCCTCCTATTACTCCATATAACCTCTCCTATATCTCCTCCTATTACTCCATATAACCTCCCCTATATCTCATTCTATTACTCCATATAACCTCCTCTATATCTCCTCCTATTACTCCATATAACCTCTTCTATATCTCCTCCTATTACTCCATATATCCTCCCCTATATCTCCTCCTATTACTCCATATAACCTCAACTATAGCTCCTCCTATTACTCCATATAACCTCTCCTATATCTCCTCCTATTACTCCATATAACCTCCCCTATATCTCCTCCTATTACTCCATATAACCTCCCCTATCTCATTCTATTACTCCATATAACCTCTTCTATATCTCCTCCTATTACTCCATATAACCTCCCCTATATCTCCTCCTATTACTCCATATAACCTCCCCTATATCTCCTTCTATTATTCCATATAAACTCCCTATATCTCCTCCTATTACTCCATATAACCTCTTATATATCTCCTCCTATTACTCCATATAACCTCTTATATATCTCCTCCTATTACTCCATATAACCTCCCCTATATCTCCTCCTATTACTCCATATAACCTCCTCTATATCTCCTCCTATTACTCCATATAACCTCCCCTATATCTCCTCCTATTACTCCATATAACCTCCCCTATATCTCCTCTTATTACTCCATATAACCTCCCTATATCTCCTCCTATTACTCCATATAACCTCCCCTATATCTCCTCATATTACTCCATATAACCTCCCTATATCTCCTCCTATTACTCCATATAACCTCCCCCTATATCTCCTCCTATTACTCCATATAACCTTCTCTATATCTCCTCCTATTACTCCATATAACCTCCCCTTTATCTCCTCCTATTACTCCATATAACCTCCCCTATATCTCCTATTTCTCCATATAACCTCCCCTATATCTCCTCCTATTACTCCATATAACCTCCCCTATATCTCCTCCTATTACTCCATATAACCTCTCCTATATCTCCTCCTATTACTCCATATAACCTCCCCTATCTCATTCTATTACTCCATATAACCTCTTCTATATCTCCTCCTATTACTCCATATAACCTCCCCTATATCTCCTCCTATTACTCCATATAACCTCCCCTATATCTCCTCCTACTACTCCATATAACCTCCCCTATATCTCCTCCTATTACTCCATATAACCTCCCCTATCTCATTCTATTACTCCATATAACCTCTTCTATATCTCCTCCTATTACTCCATATAACCTCCCCTATATCTCCTCCTATTACTCCATATAACCTCCCCTATATCTCCTCCTACTACTCCATATAACCTCCCCTATATCTCCTCCTATTACTCCATATAACCTCCCCTATATCTACTCCTATTATTCCATATAAACTCCCCTATATCTCCTCCTATTACTCCATATAACCTCTTCTATATCTCCTCCTATTACTCCATATAACCTCCCTATATCTCCTCCTATTACTCCATATAACCTCCCCTATATCTCCTCCTATTACTCCATATAACCTCCCCTATATCTCCTCCTATTACTCCATATAACCTCCCCTATATCTCCTCCTATTACTCCATATAACCTCCCCTATATCTCCTCTTATTACTCCATATAACCTCCCTATATCTCCTCCTATTACTCCATATAACCTCCCCTATATCTCCTCATATTACTCCATATAACCTCCCTATATCTCCTCCTATTACTCCATATAACCTCCCCCTATATCTCCTCCTATTACTCCATATAACCTTCTCTATATCTCCTCCTATTACTCCATATAACCTCCCCTTTATCTCCCCCTATTACTCCATATAACCTCCCCTATATCTCCTCCTATTACTCCATATAACCTCTTCTATATCTCCTCCTATTACTCCATATAACCTCCCTATATCTCCTCCTATTACTCCATATAACCTCCTCTATATCTCCTCTTATTACTCCATATAACCTCCCTATATCTCCTCCTATTACTCCATATAACCTCCCCTATATCTCCTCATATTACTCCATATAACCTCCCTATATCTCCTCCTATTACTCCATATAACCTCCCCCTATATCTCCTCCTATTACTCCATATAACCTTCTCTATATCTCCTCCTATTACTCCATATAACCTCCCCTTTATCTCCCCCTATTACTCCATATAACCTCCCCTATATCTCCTATTTCTCCATATAACCTCCTCTATATCTCCTCCTATTACTCCATATAACCTACCCTATATCTTCTCGTATTACTCCATATAACCTTCCTATATCTCCATATAACCCCATATAACCTCCCCTATCTCTCCTCCTATTACTCCATATAACCTTCCTTTATCTCCATATAACCTCTCCTATATCTCCTATTACTCCAGATAACCTCCCCTATATCTCCTCCTATTACTCCATATAACCTCTCCTATATCTCCTCCTATTACTCCATATAACCTCTCCCTATATCTCCTCCTATTACTCCATATAACCTCCCTATATCTCCTCCTATTACTCCATATAACCTCCCTATATTTCCTCCTATTACTCCATATAACCTCTCCTATATCTCCTCCTATTACTCCATATTACCTCCTCCTATATCTCCTCTTATTACTCCATATAACCTCCCCTATATCTCCTCCTATTACTCCATATAACCTCCACTATATCTCCTCCTATTACTCCATATAACCTCCACTATATCTCCTCCTATTACTCCATATAACCTCCCTATATCTCCTCCTATTACTCCATATAACCTGCCTATATCTCCTCCTATTACTCCATATTACCTCCTCCTATATCTCCTCCTATTACTACATATAATCTTCAATAGATCTCCTACTACTACTCCATATGGCCCCATTTCACCTAAGCTTGCTTCCCAGGGTGTAATCAGCGCCCTTTACTCCGGCTGCACAGGCTGGTTGAGAAGCCGCTCACGTTTGGGCTGGTTCTGTAAGGGTAAATAGCCTGCTGGCTCTGACTACAGGTGTTCTGTTGCCCTCCAGCATGGCACCGTTTGAGTGGGCTCCAAGCTTAAAGGAGTGTTTTGATGTGTAAAAACTTAGATCGCTGGGAACCCACACAAAGCGGCAACTGACACGCCTAAGAGCCAGGGAGCTGCATTCGTCAATCTCCAGTTCCACCATAGCGCTGTATTGAGGGGGCGTGGTTGACAGGCACTATTGTGAAATGGTAGACTAATATTGACATGCTGGTCATTGTAGTACCTTCCTGTGGGTTTCTATTCTGCTTTTACCACACTGACCATTCTTACTTTACCTATTTGTGCATGTGTGATACAGTTATGTACACTATATATACCTGCCTTGGATGCTGCTAACAGTGGGAAGTTATACCATGCTGGTCATTGTAGAACCTTCCTGTGGGATGTTGCTCTATTTCCACACTGAACACTGTTTAACCTACCTGCGCTTACTTGCTGCAGTTATATCTATGTGGTAGCGGGGTGTGATGCAGGGCAGATGTTGTTACCTGAGGGGCAGATGGTATTAACCCCTTGTGTTCGTGACACCAGGGCGTGGTTTAGCCTAAGGTATACCACTGGATCCTGGGCTAGGCACAGGGGCAATGAAGACACCGACGCCAAGTTACAGATAATGGTAGCTTTACTGAGGGTAGACAGGTGGTACAGTCTATGCAGTACAGCCAGGGCCCAAGGAGGTGACCAGTGACGCAGAGACCTTGCAGGATTGTTGGGGCTTGTAGTTGGACAGGAGGATTTAGTGCAGGTCACGCTGAGTAGATAGATGACTTGACTGACTTGTGACTGACAGGACGGTGACTTTAGCTTACTTGTACTTGACCTGTGGCTGCAGGACTTGACTTGAGGCCTCCAATGCTCCGGACACACACACACTGTGACAGCTTGACTGCACTGGATCTCAGCACACAGAGCTCTAAGCTCCAAGAGAGAGAAGCTTGTTCCACCCAGGGCTTATATGGGGGAGACTAGCAGGGAGCCCATGGGTCACTCCTGAGGTCAGCTGGTCACTGGTACCTCCTGGGTAACAATCACATGGTATAACTTGTTAAAGGTACAATACACAGCATAATGCATAACATATTTACTATGGGGAAAACTGCAGGGGGGCCCTTGGGACATGGAGGGACACTGCCTGACAGGGCAGGGAAGGTACAGGGAAATACCATCCCATACTGGGCCACCACATATATTATATTCTAGTATATCTTATATACAGTCATGGCAGTAAATGTTGGCACCCCTAAAATTTTTCAAGAAAATGAAGTATTTCTCACAGAAAAGGATTGGAGTAACACATGTTTTGCTATACACATGTTTATTCCCTTTGTGTGTATTGGAACTAAACCAAAAAAGGGAGGAAAAAAAGCAAATTGGACATAATGTCACCGAACTTCAAAAATGGGCTGGGCAAAATTATTGGCACCCTTTCAAAATTGTGGAAAAATAAGATTGTTTCAAGCATGTGATGCTCCTTTAAATTCACCTGGGACAAGTAACAGGTGTGGGCAATATAAAAATCAGAACCAAAATCAGAAGAAAAATATCAACAATCTCAAGGTTACAAGTCCATCTCCAGAGATCTAGATTTGCCTTTGTCCACAGTGTGCAAAATTATAAAGGAATAATCTCCATGGGTGTGCAACCCATGGCACTGTAGCTAATCTCCCTGGGTGTGGAAGAAAGAGAAAAATTGATGAAAGGTGTCAACGCAGGATTGTCCGGATGGTGGATAAGCAGCCCCAAACAAGTTCCAAAGATATTCAAGCTGTCCTGCAGGCACAGGGAGCATCAATGTCAGCACGAACTATCCATCAACATTTAAATTAAATTAAATGCTATGGCAGGAGACCCAGGAGGACCCCACTGCTGACACAGAGACATAAAAAAGCAAGACTACATTTTGCCAAAATTAACTTGAGTAAACCAAAATCCTTCTGGGACAACTTCTTCTGGACAGACGAGACCAAGATAGAGCTTTTTGGTAAAGCACATCATTCTACTGTTTACCGAAAACGGAACGAGGCCTATAAAGAAAAGAACACAATGAAGTATGGTGGAGGTTTAATGATGTTTTGGGGTTGTTTTGCTGCCTCTGGCACTGGGTGCCTTGAATGTGTGCGAGGCATCATGAAATCTGAGGATTACCAATGGATTTTGGGTCACACTGTACAGCCCAGTGTCGGAAAGCTGGGAGATCTTGGGTCTTCCTTGCATCGGAAATCTTGGGTCTTCCAGCAGTACAATGACCCCAAACATACATCAAAAGCACCCAGAAATGGATGGCAACAAAGCACTGGAGAGTTCTGAAGTGGCAGCAATGAGTCCAGATCTAAATCCCATTGAACACCTGTGGAGACATCTTAAAATTGCTCTTGGGAAAAGGCGCCTTCCAATAAGAGAGACCTGGAGCAGTTTGTAAAGGAAGAAGGGTCCAAAGGAAGGAAGAGTTGTAAGACCTTTATTGATGGTTATAGGAAGCGACTGATTTCAGTAATTTTTTCCAAAGGGTGTGCAACCAAATATTAAGTTAAGGGTGGCAATAATTTTGTCCAGCCCATTTTTGGGGTTTGGTGTGACATTATGTCCAATTTGCTTTTTTTCCTCCCTTTTTTGGTTTAGTTCCAATACACACAAAGGGAATAAACATATGTATAGCAGAAAATGTGTTACTGCAATCCTTTTCTGTGAGAAATACTTCATTTTCTAGAAAAAATTTCAGGGGTGCAAATATTTATGGTCATGACTGTACCTTCACATTGGGTGTTGATACCTGTGGGGTGTTTATGCTAGTATTATCAAATTATCATTGTAGTACCATCCTGTGGGTTGTTACACTATTACCATGCTGGTCATTGTAGTACCTTTCTGTTGAGTGTTATACTAGTATTACTATGCTGGTCATTGTGTTACCATCCTGTGGGTTGTCTATTCTCACACTGTCCACTCTCTTACACCATCCTGTGGCTTATGTTGCTGTTTTCACACTGACCACTTTTTGGGTTGTTTGGCTGCTGTAATACCTGTAGTGGTTGTTCAGCTCTTCCTATGATGTCAGTGATAATTTCCTTGTAATGACCGCTGTGTTTGCAGCATGAGATACTAAGTCTCTTTTAGTGTTTTTTTTTTTTGGGGGGTGTTTTTCACAATGGAGTAGCAGAGAAAAGAATAGTAAATCTAAGCATAGTCTTAATATTAAAGGCAGTCCCTCATTCTGATGAATTATTGTCTCTATATGGCAGGGGCTGTACTTCGGCTTTTTGTGGGGCCGGTTAATTGATTTTGACTATTGAGTAGCAGATGCCATGACCAGGAATCATCACTGGGTTCAATCCAAGATTATAGAAAGAGATTACCAAAAAGTTCCTGTTGTGTTCAACATAAATTATTAAAGAAGAATATTTGATACCCAAACATGATCAAATAGAGAGGTGCCATAAAATATAACTTTTAATAGTAATCACATTAAAATCCACCCAATAAATGAAGTGAACTACTCCACCAAATAAAATGCAAACTACATCAAGTACCAAATCACTTCAGAAACAACGGGACTTGGACTCTTCAGTTGTCCCAAGGTACCAATTAATAGGCTAAATGTTCAAAGAATACTGTGAGTTATTAAATTATATAAATATGATTAGATTATTGTCTTTTGACAGACTACAAACTAACAAATCAAAAGAATACAGATTCCCTGTCCCAACGCGTTTCTGTCCCCAACACCTGTCACACCTTCGTGTGGGAACGTCCTCAGGGGACATCAATGAGACATAAAAATAAATAAATGTATACAGACCATAAGGTCCTATTAGAAAAGAGCAGTCATATTAATGTAAAGCAACAATTTCAGAACAATGTCCACACCACGATCTATTGAAGCATAAATGGTGTCACAAAGACAACCAAATTAAGGTGGCTAGTGTTATGCAGCACCAATAATGGCTGCTGCATCACACAATATACAGTGATCCCTCAACTTACAATGAGGTCTGGAACACAGGCTAGGAACACACAAGGAAACGCTTTCACTGGCACAATGGCAACAAGATCCGGCGAGGGAGTGCAGGGGAAGTGAGGTATAAGTAGGGAGTGCACAGGTGAGGATACTGATTAGGCCTGCTGCGCCAATCAGTGGCGCAGTGGTCCTTTAAATCGCAGAGACCCGGCGCGCGCGCGCCCTAAGGAGCGGGGGGACAACACAGACGGGGAACGGGTCAGGTACGGGAGCCGGGATGCGCATCGTGAGCCGGCGCGTCCTGCGTCGTGAATCGCATCCCGGCTGGGAGTAATATCGCAGCGCGCCCGGTCAGCAGGTCTGACCGGGGCGCTGCGAACAAGAGGACGCTGCGAGCGCTCCGGGGAGGAGCGGGGACCCGGAGCGCTCGGCGTAACACATGTTCTGTAATACTCTTTACCTGTGCCACGGTTAGCTGCTCCTTTGGACACCAGGTGAGGGCGGCTTCATTACTTTTTTAGGACATTGCGTGTACTGTACAGGACCCTGAAGAAGCTCCTGTCCTCTACATAGACTGGGATTTGCAGATTCCAGCAGATCTTTCTTACTTTTTTTTATCTAAGGACTTGCTTTATCTATATTAGTTATCTACTTATTTTTTCATATTTTGGATGACATTTTGGTGGCTTCAGAACAAATTGCCCGGTTTCCATAGAGTTCTGGTCTCAACACATGGTTTCAACATACAATGGTCGTCCTGGAACCAATTAATATTGTAACTTGAGGGACCACTGTACTCAATATCCATATAACATGCCTAAAGTAGCACAGCAGTGGCTGTGACAATATCAGAAATAATTATTAGATAAATTAGGAGCCATAGGACATGAATTAATTAGTCATCTGCTGCCAGTCACCATGGTTAAATGTACATAATGGTAGGTTCCCCATCTGCAAAATACAAATGAACAACAAACAAGTATTTGTCAATTATGTAAACCACGCTTACCTATGCACATGGAAAGAATGGTGAAAGACCTAACTACTTACGGTCAGCACAGCACCCTGTAACCTGCATGTCCTACAAAGAACAACAGAGGGCATCATCACATTAAAATGGTAGCTGTTGAGCGTTGGGACAGGGAATCTGTATACTTTTGATTTGTAAGTTCATGCATATCTGTCAAAAGACAATATTCTAATCGTACTTATATCATTTAATTACTTACAGTATTCTTTAAACATTTAGCCTATTATTTTGTACCTTGGAACAAGTCCAAGTCCCGTTGTTTCTGAAATGATTTGGTACTTGATGTAGTTTACATTTTAATTGGTGGAGGAATTCACTTCATGTATTGTGTGGATTTTAATGTGATTACTATTAAAAGTAATATTTTATGGCACCTCTCTATTTGATCACCTTTGGGTATCAAATATTCTTCTTTAGCTTTTGATTCGTGAGGTTTAATTATCTGGAGCATCCGTGTGGCCCCTTACAATATACGTGTTTGTCTGATCTGTTTCCAACATAAATTATTGCCAGATCTTACATTTTTATGTCATACAGAGAAGATTCCCTTTTTTCCTATATAACAATCCTATCAGTTTACAGGAAGTGTTTAGAACCCCTACAAGTGTTCTACAATTCTCAAATCTCTCCTCCTGGTTCTCATTATTGCCCAAAGTCTTCTCAGAGATTACAGCAGTGATTACAACAGTCCTGAGATGGAGAAGAGTTTGTATAATACCGTACCTCCATTCATATACTGTATTACCTGCAGTCACTTAACACAATATCACAATATCTGAAGTTTATGGATTTCTGAAAATTTCCCATCAAATGACACTCACTGTCTCAGAAAGTGGAGTATTTATTGCTCTGCCCAGGGTCACTATCTAGTTTGCTATTAATCTTTTGGGCATCCTCACACCCTCTTTAGATGGGTATCCTGAACTAAAGTCCACATGCATGTCCTCCGGTCGAATATTCTCTCTTCATAGAACAGATGCCACCAGTGTCTGTATAAATATGGGCTAATATCAACCTTTACACACCAAGTGGCTGACAATGGGCAGGCTTCTCAGGGCTAAGTTCCAGGTTCCCCAAACAAAGAAAGGGGTCCCCACGAATGCCTCCTCCTGAGGTTGGTGGCTGAGATAGATGTCCAAGGTAGTCCCATAAGGGAGCAGCAATGTCTTCTAACCTATGGTGCTTTGGGGCATAGAGGTTGGCACTAATGGAGTCAGTCATTACCTATGTAGTTATTATGTACTGGTACAGTCGGACATTTGGCTACAGTATTCTACATAAACACGTTGGGGACACCAAGAGTCACTGATGACCAAAGAATACAAATGCAAATCTCTGACAACAGATGCAGAATCCAACACAATGTGGATATCAATGGTGCACACAAAGGGGAGATTTAGGGTCTATCATCCCGGAGCCAAGCTGGGGCACGGGTGGAGCTTCCTGGCCTCACTGCTGCTTTTTCCTCAGGCCTGCTCGCAGCAGGGACCAGCAGTGGTGATGTGAGAAAGCTCTCCCTGTGCCCTGAGATGGCTCAGGAATGGAAGATACAGAGGAAAATAGCGGGACAACAGGACCACGTAATGGATCAGGTGAGCATGGTTGTCATCAGTGTCACCCGCACTACACATCTGTACCAACAGATTAGTGCAGGTAACACTGATTATAGTTTTCCTTTAAAGCACTCTCAGGCTAAGAGTCACCATATCTTATAGGCCTGGGTGACTGTTACTATTACATACTATTTCTGTCCTAAGGTGCTTTCTTCAACAAAAAACACAATGGAGAATGTTATTAGAAAAAGAGTGATTTAGCTGGCTTTATCTGTCTCTCTCATTAAGGGTATTGCTTTTCAAGTCCCTGTAGTGCTGCCGTAGGCCGATCAGGAAAACAAAAGTTTACTTATCAAAATGTTAATTTCCTGGAGTCCGTAGGCAGCACGAGCTTCCCACCCATGATAACTTATTCCTGCTATATAAAAAAAAAATACACTGGCTCCTTGTCTGGTCAGCTTTATACGGTAAGAACTGATTTTTATTGCTAATCAACTTGTCTCTGTCTGATTCTACCAAGGGGGCTTTAACACACTTGTCATTGTGCTGCTGTAAGACCCCAGGAAACAAAAATTTTAGTAAGTACACTTTTGTTAGATCTCCTCCAATTAATATATACAGTAAAATCTCCCAATAGTGAACACCTCCCAATAGCCCTCGGTATGGGCCCATAAGACAATGTTATTGCACCCTCCGAATAGCAGACATTCCCAATAGAGTACACGGACACACATGAGCGGACGATTTAACTTCCCAATAGCGGACAACCAGGCTTATCTGATGGCCCTATTAGGCCCTACCTTGAACCCTACTACACTAAAATAGACTTGCCAGCACTTGGAAATGGACTAGCCTGTTAAAGGGTTGTTGGGTAGCCAGCCACAGGGTTAGAGAGAGGACAGAGGATGTAGTAAGCATGAAACAGTAGGAAAGAGGGGAGATGTGGTGAAAGGGAAGGGACACTGAAAGCTCAGTGTGCGTGAAAAAGCTGTTTTGCTTGCTGTAGTATTCTTGCCAACAATCGGGTGAGAGAGAAAAACAACGCAGTTAACGCTGAAGGAGGAGGTGGACATTATTCGAGAGAGTGAAGGTGCAAGCATAATAATCATTACTTAATAATTGAATTCCTAAATAATTGATTTAACTGTTAAGTTTTTAAAGCCTTATTACAGTGTAAAATAGTTTCTTTATAATATTGCTTTTTATAGTAAGATACAACCTCCCCTATATCTCCTTCCATTACTCCATATAACTTCCTCTACATCTCCTCCTATTACTCCATATAACTTCCCCTATATCTCCTCCTATTACTCCATATAACTTCCCCCTATATCTCCTCCTATTACTCCATATAACTTCCCCTATATCTCCTCCTATTACTCCATATAACCTCTCCTATATCTCCTCCTCTTACTCCATACAACCTCCGCTATATGTCCTCCTATTACTTCATATAACCTCCCCTATATCTCCTGCTATTACTCCATATAACCTCCTCTATATCTCCTCCTATTACTCCATATAACCTGCCTATATCTCCTATTACTCCACATAACTTCCCCTATATCTCCTCCTATTACTCCATATAACTTCCCCTATATCTCCTCCTATTACTCCATATAACCTCTCCTATATCTCCTACTATTACTCCATATCACTCCCCTATATCTCCTCCTATTACTCCATATAACCTCCTCTATATCTCCTTCCATTACTCCATATAACTTCCCCTATATCTCCTCCTATTATTCCATATAACCTCCCCTATATCTCCTCCTATTACTCCATATAACCTCCCCTATATCTCCTCCTATTACTCCATATAACCTCCCCTATATCTCCTCCTATTACTCCATATAACCTCCCCTATATCTCCTCCTATTACTCCATATAACTCTCCTATATCTCCTCCTATTACTCCTCATAACCTCCCCTACATCTCCTCTTATTACTCCATATAACTTCCCCTATATCTCCTCCTATTACTCCTCATAACCTCCCCTACATCTCCTCCTATTACTCCATATAACCTCCCCTATATCTACTCCTATTACTCCATATAACTTCCCCTATATCTCCTCCTATTGCTCCATATAACCTCTCCTATATCTCCTCCTATTACTCCATATAACCTCTCCTATATCTCCTCCTATTACTCCATATAACCTCTCCTATATCTCCTCCTATTACTCCATATAACCTCCTCTATATCTCCTCCTATTACTCCATATAACTTCCCCTATATGCTCCTATTACTCCATATAACCTCTCCTATATCTCCTCCTATTACTCCATATAACCTCCTCTATATCTCCTCCTATTACTCCATATAACCTTCCTATATCTCCTCCTATTACTCCAGATAACCTCCCCTATATCTCCTCCTATTACTCCATATAACCTCCCCTATATCTCCTTCTATTACTCCATATAACCTCTCCTATATCTACTCCTATTACCCCATATAACCTCCTCTATATCTCCTGTTACTCCATATAACCTCCCCTATATCTCCTCCTATTACTCTATATAACCTCTGTCACGATTCGGCTAGCTGGATGTGGATCCTCTGTGTCAGCGAGGGATTGGCGTGGACCGTGTCGGTGGACCGGTTCTAAGATGCTACTGGTATTCACCAGAGCCCGCCGCAAAGCGGGATGGTCTTGCTGCGGCGGAAGCAACCAGGTCGTATCCACCGGCAACGGCTCAACCTCGCTGACTGCTGAGAAGGCGTGGGACAGAAGGACTAGGCAGAGGCAAGGTCAGACGTAGCAGAAGGTCGGGGCAGGCGGCAAGGTTCGTAGTCAATGTGGATAGCAGAAGATCTGGAAACACAGGCTTTGGACAACACTAAACGCTTTCACTGGCACAAGGCAACAAGATCCGGCAAGGAAGTGCAGGGGAAGTGAGGTAATATAGCCAGGGAGCAGGTGGAAGCTAATTAGGCTAATTGGGCCAGGCACCAATCATTGGTGCACTGGCCCTTTAAATCTTAGAGAGCTGGTGCGCGCGCGCGCCCTAAGGAGCAGAGCCGCGCGCGCCAGGACATGACAGCCGGGGGCCGGGACAGGTGAGTGACTTGGGATGCATCCACGCCGGCAATGTCAGTGCAGCGCTCCCGGTCAGCGGGTCTGACCGGGGCGCTGCAGAGAGAGGAACGCCGCGAGCGCTCCGGGGAGGAGCAGGGACCCGGAGCGCTCGGCGTAACAGTACCCCCCCCCCTTAGGTCTCCCCCTTTTTTTGTCCGGCAATTGCTTCACGTGGGACGAGGACACTGGGAGCGATTGTAGGGTTTCCTCAAAGGCAGGCAGTTCAGCAGGAGTGGGAATGGGGAGGGAGGGCAAAGGGTGAAGCTTGGCACGGGGCAGAGTGTCACCAGGACGGGGGCTATGAGGAGGCACGGCAAAGTCCTGATAGGCCTTGGGGAGACCAGGCACAGGAGGAGACACTGAGGCCCGACAGACGGGACTGGGAGCAGAGGTGAGGCATTTCTTACGGCAAGCAGAACCCCAATTCTTGATCTCCCCGGTGGTCCAGTCAAGGGTGGGAGAATGATGCTGGAGCCATGGCAGACCGAGGAGGACTTCAGAGGTACAGTTGGGAAGGACGAACAATTCAATTTTTTCGTGATGGGGTCCAATGCACATTAAGAGGGGTTCTGTGCGGTAACGCACAGTACAGTCCAACTTCACTCCGTTGACCGAAGAAATGTAGAGCGGCTTGACGAGACGGGTAACCGGGATGCAGAATTTATTCACCAAAGAGTCCAGAATAAAATTTCCAGAAGCACCAGAGTCCAAGCAGGCCACGGCTGAGAGGGAGGAGTTGGCAGAAGGAGAAATCCGCACGGGCACAGTGAGACGTGGAGAAGCAGACTTCGTACCAAGAGACGCCACACCCACGTGAGCTGGGTGCGTGCGTTTCCCAGACGTGGAGGACGAATAGGGCAATCCACCAAGAAATGTTCGGTACTAGCGCAGTACAGACAAAGATTATTTTCCCTACGGCGAGTCCTCTCTTCCTGGGTCAGGCGAGACCGATCCACTTGCATAGCCTCCTCGGCGGGAGGCACAGGGGTAGATTGCAAAGGATACTGTGGGAGAGGTGCCCAGAGATCAAGGTCTTTTTCCTGGCGGAGCTCCTGGTGTCTCTCAGAAAAACGCATGTCAATGCGGGTGGCCAAATGGATAAGTTCTTGCAGGTTGGCAGGAATCTCTTGTGCGACCAGCACATCCTTGATGTTACTGGATAGGCCTTTTTTAAAGGTCGCGCAGAGAGCCTCGTTATTCCAAGATAATTCGGAAGCGAGAGTATGAAATTGGATGGCGTACTCGCCTACTGAAGAATTACCCTGGACAAGGTTCAGCAGGGCAGTCTCGGCAGAAGAAGCTCGGGCTGGTTCTTCGAAGACACTACGGACTTCAGCGAAGAAGGACTGGACTGTGGCTGTGGTAGGATCATTGCGGTCCCAGAGCGGTGTGGCCCAAGACAAGGCCTTCCCAGAAAGAAGACTCACTACGATTTGCTGCGATTGTTGAGCGACCACCGTGGATAGGTCAGCGAGACTTGGCAGCGGCACCTCGGGATCCATGGCCGGATCTACTGTCACGATTCGGCTAGCTGGATGTGGATCCTCTGTGTCAGCGAGGGATTGGCGTGGACCGTGTCGGTGGACCAGTTCTAAGATGCTACTGGTATTCACCAGAGCCCGCCGCAAAGCGGGATGGTCTTGCTGCGGCGGAAGCAACCAGGTCGTATCCACCGGCAAAGGCTCAACCTCGCTGACTGCTGAGAAGGCGTGGGACAGAAGGACTAGGCAGAGGCAAGGTCAGACGTAGCAGAAGGTCGGGGAAGGCGGCAAGGTTCGTAGTCAATGTGGATAGCAGAAGATCTGGAAACACAGGCTTTGGACAACACTAAACGCTTTCACTGGCACAAGGCAACAAGATCCGGCAAGGAAGTGCAGGGGAAGTGAGGTAGTATAGCCAGGGAGCAGGTGGAAGCTAATTAGGCTAATTGGGCCAGGCACCAATCATTGGTGCACTGGCCCTTTAAATCTTAGAGAGCTGGTGCGCGCGCGCGCCCTAAGGAGCAGAGCCGCGCGCGCCAGGACATGACAGCCGGCGGCCGGGACAGGTGAGTGACTTGGGATGCGACTCGCGAGCGGGCGCGTCCCGCTATGCGAATCGCATCCCCGCCGGCAATGTCAGTGCAGCGCTCCCGGTCAGCGGGTCTGACCGGGGCGCTGCAGAGAGAGGAACGCCTCCTATTACTCCATATAACCTCCCTATATCTCCTCCTATTACTCCATATAACCTCCCCTATATCTCCTCCTATTACTCCATATAACCTCTCCTATATCTCCTCCTATTACTCTATATAACCTCCCCTATATCTCCTCCTATTACTCCATATAACCTCCCCTATATCTCCTCCTATTATTTCATATAACCTCTCCTATATCTCCTCCTATTACTCCATATAACCTCTCTATATCACCTCCTATTACTCCATATAACCTCCCCTATATCTCCTCCTATTACTCCATATAACCTCCCCTATATCTCCTCCTATTACTCTATATAACCTCTCTATATCACCTCCTATTACTCCATATAACCTCTCCCCTATATCTCCTCCTATTACTCCATATAACCTCCCCTATATCTCCTCTGTTTACTTTTATAACCTCCACTATTTCTCCTCCTGTTATTCCATATAACTATATCCACTCCCATATATTCTCCTATTATTTTTTTGCGCCCCCGTAGATCCATGCGTCCGCTCCTCCCCCAGCTCTGCGAACATTTCTGAAGCTAGAACTGGGGGAGGGCAGAGCAAGGGGAGGGAGGAGGTTCACGCCCCCTCCCTCATCTCCCCTCCCTGAGCTCGGCTGCTGGACGCAGATCTCTACGGCACGCCCCCTCCCTGAGGACATAGATCTCCACGGCAGGTCCCCTCAAAGGGGGACATACTGCACGGGCTACAGGCTAAAGGGGGACAAAGGAGGACATACTGTACGGGCTAAAGACTGCACAAGCCAAAGGGGGACATACTGAGCTCTGTGTGTAAAGGGGGACATACTGCACAGGCTAAAGGGGGGACATACTGTACGGGCTAAAGGGGGACATTTAGCCTGTACAGTATGTCCCCCTTTAGCCCATGCAGTATGTCCCCCTTTACACATAGAGCTCATTGGGAGCACTGCTCTACGTCCTCAGCTCGGGAAGATGAGGGAAGGGACATGCCGTGGAGATTTACGTCCTCAGCTCGGGGAGATGAGGGAGGGGACCTGCCGTGGCGATCTATGTCCTGAGGGAGGGGGCGTGCCGTGGAGATCTGCGTCCAGCCGAGCTCAGGGAGGGGAGATGAGGGAGGGGGCGTGAACCTCCTCCCTCCCCTTGCTCTGCCCTCCCCCAGTTCTAGCTTCGGAAATGTTCGGAGAGCTGGGGGAGGAGCGGACGCATGGATCTACGGGGGCGCAAAAAAACACCTCACACCGGATTAAGAGCATCATGGGCCTGGTGCTGAGGATTTTGATGGGCCTACAAGTGGCCGGGACCCAACAGCTGGGTTGAGGCCATTTGTGGGTTGCAGTGCGACTCAATTTACTTACATTATGTGCGACACGTACAATACACAGTATAACAGAGGTAGGTAGCCAGGTAAGTAGCTTGCAGGTAAGTTGTTAGCTAACTAGGTAGACAGCTTAATAGATAGCCCAGTAGATATATAGGTAGGCAGCATTCACACCCCCTGCCCACAATGCTGAGGCCCAGCTGCCCCATGTGCTTGGCCCCCAGCACGGACCTCTCCAGTTTCTGCAGATGATTGCTGCCGCCTGATGCCATCCTTCCCACAAAGGATGGGCCTGACTGTAGAGCAGGGAGAGTGCAGAAAGGTTCCAGTCCTTCCCTCCATGCTGCCTGCCACTTCTCCACAGTGCTGCCTGTGTCTAAGAATGAAATGCTGTACTCGCCCCCGCTATAAATTTACACCAACCAAAATGCCCCTACATCCATTGTTTTATATAATTAAATAGACTAGTAACACTTGGGGTCCCTGTGTCACGATTCGGCAGGCTGGATGTGGATCCTCTGTGCCAGAGAGGGATAGGCGTAGACCGTGCTAGTGGACCGGTTCTAAGCTGCTACTGGTTTTCACCAGAGCCCGCCGCAAAGCGGGATGGTCTTGCTGCGGCGGTAGTGACCAGGTCGTATCCACTAGCAACGGCTCAACCTCTCTGACTGCTGAAGATAGGCGCGGTACAAGGGAGTAGACAAGAGCAAGGTCGGACGTAGCAGAAGGTCGGGGCAGGCAGCAAGAATCGTAGTCAATATGGCAATAGCAGGAGGTCAAGTACACAGTGGAGACAAACACAGTAAACGCTTTCTCTAGGCACTAAGGCAACAAGATCCGGCAGGGAATGCAGGGGCAGTGATCAGATATAGCCAGGGAGCAGGTGGAAGCCAATTAAGCTAATTGGGCCAGGCACCAATCATTGGTGCACTGGCCCTTTAAGTCTCAGAGAGCTGGCGCGCGCGCGCCCTAGAGAGCGGAGCCGCGCGCGCCAGCACATGACAGCAGGGGACCGGGACGGGTAAGTGACTTGGGATGCGATTCGCGAGCGGGCGCGTCCCGCTATGCGAATCGCATCCCCGCCAGCAATGTCAGTGCAGCGCTCCCGGTCAGCGGGTCTGACCGGGGCGCTGCAGGGAGAGAAACGCTGCGAGCGCTTCGGGGAGGAGCAGGGACCCGGAGCGCTCAGCGTAACAGTACCCCCCCCCCCCCTTAGGTCTCCCCCTCTTTTTGTCGGGATGTCGCTCCACCTGGGACGAGGACATTGGGAGCGATTGTAGAGTCTCCTTCTGGGGGACAGTGAAGTCCTGGGCAGACCGGTCAGAAGGAGTGGGAATGGGGAGGGAGGGCAGAGGGTGAGGCTTGGCACAGTCCTGATAGGCCTTGGGGAGACCAGGCACAGGAGGGGACACTGAGGCCCGACAGACGGGGCTGGGAGCAGGCGTGAGGCATTTCTTGCGGCAAGCAGGACCCCAATTCTCGATCTCCCCGGTGGTCCAGTCAAGGGTGGGAGAATGGTGCTGGAGCCATGGCAGACCGAGAAGGACTTCAGATGTGCAGCCGGGCAGAACCAAGAATTCAATTTTTTCGAGATGTGGTCCAATGCTCATAAGCAGAGGCACTGTGGGAAAACGCACAGTGCAGTTCAACTTGACTCCGTTGACTGAAGCAATGTAGAGCGGCTTGATGAGACTGATCACCGGGATGCAGTACCTATCAAGCAAAGAGGCCAGAATAAAATTTCCAGAGGAACCAGAGTCCAAGACGGCCACGGCAGAGAAGGAGGAGTCGGCAGAAGGAGAAATCCGTACGGGCACAGTGAGACATGGAGAAGCAGACTCCGTACCCAGAGACGCCAGACCCACATGAGCAGGTTGCGTGCGTGCATTTTCCAGACGAGGAGGACGAATCGGGCAATCCACCAAGAAATGTTCGGTACTAGCGCAGTACAGACATAGATTCTTATCCCTACGGCGAGACCTCTCTTCAATAGTCAGGCGAGACCGATCTACTTGCATAGGCTCCTCGGCGGGAGGCACAGGGGTAGACTGCAAGGGATACCGTGAGAGAGGTGCCCAGGGATTAAGGTCTTTTTCCTGGCGGAGTTCCTGGTGTCTTTCCGAAAAACGCATGTCAATGCGGGTGGCCAAATGGATAAGTTCATGCAGACTGGCAGGAATCTCTCGTGCGGCCAGCACATCTTTGATGTTACTGGATAGGCCTTTTTTAAAGGTCGCGCAGAGAGCCTCGTTGTTCCAAGATAATTCGGAAGCGAGAGTACGAAATCGGATGGCGTACTCGCCTACTGAAGAATTACCCTGGACCAGGTTCAGCAGGGCAGTCTCGGCAGAAGAAGCTCGGGCTGGTTCCTGGAAGACACTGCGAACCTCAGAGAAGAAGGAGTGTACAGTGGCGGTGACAGGGTCATCGCAGTCCCAGAGCGGTGTGGCCCAAGCCAAAGCCTTTCCAGACAGGAGACTAACCACGAAAGCCACCTTCGACCGTTCAGTAGGAAATTGGTCCGACAACATCTCCAAATGTAGGGAACATTGTGACAGGAAACCTCGGCAGAGTCTAGAGTCCCCATCAAATTTGTCCGGCAGGGACAAGCGGAGGCTAGGGGCGGCCACTCGCTGCGGAAGAGGTGCAGGAGCCGGCGGAGGAGATGGTTGTTGCTGCTGTAGCTGTGACTGAAATTGCTGTAGCTGTGACTGAAGCTGCTGTAGCTGCGACTGAAGTTGCTGTGTCATGGTGGTCAAGTACGACAGCTGGTGATCTTGTTGGGCGATCTGTCGGGCTTGCTGGGCGACCAGCGTAGTGAGGTCAGAGACAACTGGCAGGGGAACCTCAGCGGGATCCATGGCCGGATCTACTGTCACGATTCGGCAGGCTGGATGTGGATCCTCTGTGCCAGAGAGGGATAGGCGTAGACCGTGCTAGTGGACCGGTTCTAAGCTGCTACTGGTTTTCACCAGAGCCCGCCGCAAAACGGGATGGTCTTGCAGCGGCGGTAGCAACCAGGTCGTATCCACTAGCAACGGCTCAACCTCTCTGACTGCTGAAGATAGGCGCGGTACAAGGGAGTAGACAAGAGCAAGGTCGGACGTAGCAGAAGGTCGGGGCAGGCAGCAAGAATCGTAGTCAATATGGCAATAGCAGGAGGTCAAGTACACAGTGGAGACAAACACAGTAAATGCTTTCTCTAGGCACTAAGGCAACAAGATCCGGCAGGGGAGTGCAGGGGCAGTGATCAGATATAGCCAGGGAGCAGGTGGAAGCCAATTAAGCTAATTGGGCCAGGCACCAATCATTGGTGCACTGGCCCTTTAAGTCTCAGAGAGCTGGCGCGCGCGCGCCCTAGAGAGCGGAGCCGCGCGCGCCAGCACATGACAGCAGGGGACCGGGACGGGTAAGTGACTTGGGATGCGATTCGCGAGCGGGCGCGTCCCGCTATGCGAATCGCATCCCCGCCAGCAATGTCAGTGCAGCGCTCCCGGTCAGCGGGTCTGACCGGGGCGCTGCAGGGAGAGAAACGCCGCGAGCGCTTCGGGGAGGAGCAGGGACCCGGAGCGCTCAGCGTAACACCCTGGACCAAATAAAGCAAGGGCCCCCTGCGAGACTCCCCCCCCCCCTTGTCCACTTCTCCGCCCTGCCCCTATTTCACCCAACACAACTCAAATAAATAAATATAGGTTACAGTTAAAACTAGTTTTTAGTTAAAATTGTTTTTCCCTTGTGAAAACTAGTTTTGACTAAATGCCTTTGTGAAAACTAGTATTGACTGCTTTTCCCCAGTGAAAACTAGTATTGACTGATATACCCCAGTGAAAACTACTATTGACTGCTTTACCCCAGCGAAAACTAGTTTTGACTGGATGCCTTTGTGAAAACTAGAATTGACTGCTTTTTCCTAGTTAAAACCAGTTTTTACTGAATGCCTTTGTTGAAACACCAGTTTTTACTAAACGCCTTTGTACAAACTAGAATATTTACTGAACGCCTTCAAACTAGAATATTTACTGAAGGCCTTTGTACAAACTAAAATACTTACTGAATGCCTTCGTACAAACTAGAATTTATGCCTTTGTGAAAAACCAGTTAATTCTAGTTAAGTAATTTTTTTGTGACATATTGTACTTTATATTAGTACTAAATTTTGCTGATCCATGCAGTTGTTTTTTGCATTTTTCTAGATTTGAAATTCTCTACTTGTAAGACCGAGTACGAGTACCAATACTTTTTTTAAGTACTCGCCGATACCAATTACGATACTATTTTAAATGTCATGCAACACTTTTTTTATTGGGAAAAAGGGTGTGTTTTCAGTTTTTATTAGGGAAGGGCTTTTTATGTACAAAACAAACAAACAAAAAACATAATAAATGTAAAAGCAAACCCCTCAGATAGCTGTCCCATAAATGAAAACCCTCATATAGGCTATGTAGGTAGTAGGTAGCCCCCCTATTAGCTTGGTGGTTAGTCTCCATAATAGCATAATAGTAGATAGCTCCCCACATTAGGTAGGCAACAGAAGTCCCCCACATTAGGTATCTAGCAGATGTCCCCCACATTAGATATCCAGCAGAAGTTCCCCACATTAGGTAGGCAGCAGAGGTCCCCCATAGTAGGCAACCATTCCCTCATAGTTGGCAGCAGTTCCTCCATAGTTGGCAGTTCTCCCATAGCAGGCAGCAGTTCCCCTTATAGGAGGCAGAAGTTCTCCCATTGTAGGAAACAGTTCCTCTTTAGCAGGCAGCAATTTCCACCCCTCCCCCCCCCCTCCCCTCCGGCATACATACCTCCTGTGGCTCTTCTTTCTTTTTCCCCTGTCGGCTCCAGTGTGGTGGAGGGGCACTACTCCCGGGGCAAGATGGCTGGCTATCAGCCACCATCTTACCAGGTGCATCGCTACTCGTTCAGCGGCGGACAGTGTCTGCATGACGTACATGTACGTCACAGGTCGGGAAAACCTTCCATGACGTATATGACAGGCTAAGATTGCTGAGTGTATGGAAGTGTTTCCCAAGCAGATGTTTCAAAACTATTACTCCCAGCATGCCCAGACATCCTTTGGCTATCTGAAAATGCTGGTAGTTGTAGTTTTGCAACACCTGAAGGAACCCTGCTTGGGAAACACTAATATATGGACTCACTGGCTGACACCCCTGGCTGTCAACATATTACAGAAGTCAAAGTCATATATCTTGTCCTGCACTTCACGTAGCTCAGTGACATCCCACATCCTATCTGCTGTTTTCCCCGTTCCGAACTTTGCCACCACAGAAAAGAAAGAAAAAGAAAAAAACAAAACAGTAGCAAAGTAGAAATATTTACAGAAAAATATAATGGTGTCCCTTGAAGTGAAGCTCCATAAACGTTTACGAACTCCTGGTCTTGTGCTGCGATCCTCAGAGGCTCCTAGCACTGATGCTGTAAATTCATGCACAGCAGAACGCTAGTCTCATCCGCAGCTTTGTCCATCAGCCATCTCTTGTCCATGACTAGTGGACAAGCTGATGCTGCTGCAGGACTCGTCAGTGTCCCAGGAGGTATGGGGACCCCTAGTGACGCGATTTTCAAAGACAGTTTTCTTTAATGAAATGTGAATTTATTTTCAAGAAGTATATTAGAAAAACTATTGTTTTGCCAAGATGTACAAAATATCAAAAGTTTTGTTTTGGTGCTTAGTGGAGGGGTACATGGGTATGCAAGGGTAATGTGGCCGGCCCGCACAAGCGTGCTTAGCGAAGGGGGTACGTGGTTATGTGATCGCAGCGTGGGCAACCAGCATGAGCGTGCTTAGCATAGGAGTACACGGGTATGCAGGGGCGGCGTGGTCAACCCACCACGAGTCAGGCGACGTCGCACAACCAATAAGAATCATTCTCAAGCACCACGTGTAAGCTGGATGAACTTTGACCTCTGTGGAAAAAGTTTGAACTGGGTCATTTTGTTAAAACTAGTTTTCTCTACCATAAACCAGTTTCAATTGACATTTGGTTTTTGATTATCAGTAAATTCTAGTTTGTACAAAGGCGTTCAGTAAGTATTCTGGTTTGTATGAAGGCATTTAGTAAATATTCTAGTTTGTAAGGCGGCGTTTATTAAAAACTGGTGCTTCAACAAAGGTGTTCAGTAAAAACTGGTTTTAACTAAGAACAAGCAGCCAGGTGGGTAGGTAAATAGACAGCCAGTTAGTTAGGTAGATAGGGAGCCAGGTCAATAGGCATGTAGGCAGCCAGCTGAGTAAGTAGACAGGTAGGGAAGGGACTAGGTGAGTAGGCAGCCAGGTTGGTAGGTAGATAGGTGGGGAGGGAGCCAGGTGAATAGGCAGGTAGGCAGCCAGGTGAGTATGTAGGGAGCCAGATTAATAGGGAGGTAGGCAGCCAGGTCGGTAGGTAGATAGGTATGGAGGGAGCCAGGTGAATAGGCAGGTAGGCAGCCAGTACGTAGGTAGGTAGCCAGGTCCCCATAAGCAGCCCCCTGCTTTCTGCCGGCATATTAAAAAAATAACAAAAATATATACTTACCTAGTCCTGAGCAGTTCAGCATGGTCGCGTCCTTCCTCCTTCACCAGGCCGCTCCCTCTCTCCTCATCATCAGCGCCTGTGTCAGGGCAGAGTTTAAAGCCTGCTTGACTGACAGGCAGCTTTCAACTGTAATCGTGCAGGTGTATACAGTTGAAAGGAGTGCTCGTTTAACTGGGGATCCATGGTAAACAAGCACTGGCGGAATAAAATATATATATATCTTTTTTCTTAAAGTTCGGGTGGGTCTATTTTAACTACAACTCCATTCGCCCCTATGTTAATCCGGCCCTGCCTTTAGCCTTGCCTCCTTAAACAACATATAGCTTCTATCTCTTCCTATTAATCCATATGAACACTCCATATAGCCCCTTCTATTACACCATATAACCTTTCTCTATCTTCTCCTATTACTCTATATAACCTCTCTCTTTCTTCTCCTGTTACACTATATAAACCTCTCCTTATATCTATTCGTATTACTTCATATACCCTTCACTACATCTCCTACTAGTTAAAAACTATTTTGACTGCCCATTTCAATAGCCAATTTCAGTAAATTCTCATTCTCATAGACTATAAGCTCTTGCAACTTGGGCCCTCATTCCTGTTGTTTAAAAATGTAATGTTTGATATTTGTCCTTATTTATACCTTCAAAACTGTAAATTGCATCAGAATTTGTTGCTGCTAAATAAATTAATATTATTGTTAATATTCTCCTATGGATAAGCTTAAAGAGTACCTGTCACCAAACTAAACTTTTAATATGCACTTTGCTATTTACTTGCTGTTAAAATTATCAACCTTTAGTCAAACAGTTAGTATGGTCTCCACCCAGGAAGTGCGTGAGGGGCATGGCGAGGCACAAGTTTCGCAAGCTTCAGTGACGTCACGCCTGCTGGGGAACGCCCACTTTCTCCTGCCAGGAGCTCAGACAATAGGAGCAAGGGGAAAGGTATGATACACTGCTTTCTAAAGCTCGCATATTTTTTTTAGGGCAGGAGGCAGGAGTAGTTAGGGAATATAATCTGAATTAGTTTAGAAAATATGGTTTGATGACAGGTATTCTTTAAAGCAATTATGAACTAATGCAAAATTATCCACTGTCCAAAGAATAGGGAATATGTGTCTGATCATGGGGGGTTCGATCGCTGGGAACCCCGCCAGCTATTTCAGGTACAAGGTTCCCCGGCTCTCACCTCAGCAGCAGGGTCTGCCGCTTCTTCACAGCATGCTTCAGCCCCCCCCCCCATCAGAGATGCACTGGAGCAAAGGAAAGTGATGGCTCGCTCAGCCAATCACTGGCCAAGACAGAACCCTGTCCCGACTGGTGATTGGCTAATTGGGCCGACTCTTCTATTCAGCAAGGGCATGTCTCAGAGAGTGGGGGCCGGAACGAGCTAGTGAAAAACGGGGGACTCTGCATGCTGAGGTGAGAGCCAGGCCTCCTACACGAGATCACTGCGGGGAGGGGGTGTCCCAGCAGTAAGACCCCCTGTGAACAGACACTTATTCTCTATTCTTTGGACCGAGAATAGATTGTTATAAAGTGCATAACCCCTTTAATATTAAATCTGGAATTTTAATGCAATGCAGTTGGAAGGAGATAAACATTATTAGTCACATTTGATAACACTGGAGTAAATAAGAATCCACTCCATCCATCCTGTGAGATCTTTCTCCACAAATGTACACGTCAGGTGATGATCTGATATCCACCATAGACAACAGTTTTTATTTAGGGAATTCATATTTTCCCCACTGATTTTTGGCTTTACTCTCCTCTGTACTCCTGTTACACATTCTTCTCAAGCACTACAGAGGTAAGGCTAATCACTGCATCTAAAAAACAGGATACAACTCCCTAGACATTTAGAAGAGCAGGAATCTAAGCTCCAAACATATTTTTTAAATCCCAAATATTGCTGTGTGAGGTCAACAGGAAACACAATCCATATAATTTATTTTTCAGATGTTCGGCCTCAGCATAGTCCTCTCTGCTGTTCCCTGCAGAAGGTCTAATACCAGATGTTTATGAGAAGGTTTACACTCACCCTCCTGGCCTCGCCCAGGGAGATAAATGACTGAGCAGGGCTGGGCACTGACCAGGAGGGAGACCCTTCATACCATACACAGGAAAGCCAACAACAAGGCCCCTCCAAGACCTGCTCAAACAACAAATCTCACTGTAGAGTTCAATCTTTGGCAAGTACTTTTTGTGCATTTGCAAAGTAAATGCAACTGCAGATGTTGGAAAGTTACTTTAAGGAATTTTCATATGTTATGTTGTTCATATTAAGGAGAAAAATGCCCAATGCACAATTGTCAACCTGTGGGGACGCTATAGGAGTAGTACTAGAAAGAAAGTGCATAGATAGTGGTTCTGTCTCGGTTGCCGATACCTTGTGTGACCACACCTGTTCAGCTGCCTATTTAAGCCTTCACTAGTGCATCTTGCCAGTGAAAGTATTCTGTTTACGTAGCTTGCATCTCTGTCATGCTTTTTGCATTTCCTCTTGATCACCTGGCATTTTGTGCCCCCGGCTTTCGTCTTAGGATAGTCTATCTGGCTTTCGTCTTGGCTCATATCTGTCCTCTTGGTTCCGACTCGGCTTGTTGGCAATCTTGTTTGTCTCCCCTGAGTATCGTATAGATTGTATTTACTTTTTGTATTCCTGACTATTCCCTGACCTGTGACTGAGGTTTCTGTAGGTTGTTATTTTGACAGGACGCTCGCTTCATTTGTGTGAATCTGTCGCATAGGGCGGATATGCAACACGAAGGGACAGGGGCTGCGGGTGAGTTTAGGGCCTCACTACTTCCATGTCCATATGTTTCAGTTCTTCTGGTAACTTAACTGTATCCTAAGCCACATCTCTGAGCAAATAATAACTTCACATTTTTGATTAATATAGCTCACTATCGCATTGCACATTGTCACTGCACACTGGTACAGGATAGCCAGGGGGGGGCTGGTGCAGATTTTATACTGAAGTCTGCCGACAATAGACAAAAAGACACAATTTCCATGGTCTGGACAGTGACCCTCCAGGCTTCCCATTACTTAGGATCATTTCCCTCTGTATATGTGCAGTATTACCTGTCAATATTTTTGTTACTGGTGGTTTTGTATTATTTACTTTGTAATTATACTGTCCTTGCTGTAACAAGAATCAGCTCTCCAAGCACAATTACCTAGGGATCCACTAGGTATACACAGAAGTCAATCTGAGGAGGCAGAGTTCCTTGGGGGAGGGAAATAGCAGAAGCCTAAACCAATGATGACACAGGAGGTGTGTCTCAGATTATCGCAGACTGCTTGTATACACTGTACATGAAGTGTAGTCATTTAACTCTTGTGTTTAGGTCCCCCACAGTAAAGCATGCAGAATGTGAGGTCTGGGTGTACTGAATGCTGTGATCTTCACTAGATTCCATGTCCAGCACAGCTTTACTAGACTGATTTATTTTCTCCTTCCACAGCCTATCATCGCTTTTCATTTGTAGACAGTTATTTCATTTACAGACAGTAATGCCACAGAGTGTATACCTCTGCGGGGGGCAAACCAGTGTGCAGAATTTGTGACGGGTGCTCTCCTACACTGTATACAACCTGTGTGTGGTTCACCTTCTCCCTTGCTGATGACTGTGCACCTGTGATCTGCCCTACTCGTAGATTTGGACGTAGATTCCCTTTTCCAAACTCTGTTCTGTCATCTATCTCCTCTACCCTGCTGCCATCTCTAAAGCTAATTTTACACTCGTGTATTACAGACACAATCCCAGCCCATCTAGAGACCCACACCTAAAGAATCATAGTAATCTAGCGACTGTGTTATACAAATGTGAAATTGACACCAATGGGGGTAGCAGGGAGTGCTTACACAATCAGAAGCCATGCAGCAGAACAGTGTGGACAGTCTTCTAGGTCCAAGAGTTGTAAAGACATAACAGTAAAAACAGTAGGATATTTGTCAAAGAAAACTATTTAAAAAGTGAATAAACAATAAAAAAGTTATGTTCAAATAAAGTCTATAGCCTACTCCATTCACCTGCATAAGGAAATGTGGTCACAAGACACTTAAAAACAACTGATCCTAAAGATATATGTATGTATATATATATATATATATAGAGAGAGAGAGAGAGAGAGAGAGAGAGCAGGGAAGCAGCACTCCGGGGTAAGAAAAGGTGCTCGGGTGCCTACTGTGTCGGGTCTAGGTTGGGGACCCCTCCAAGATACAGAAAAATTCAATGAACAGTGGCACACCAGGTGTCAGCAAAAAAAAGGTGATTTATTCAAAAAAACGTGTTAGGCCTAACACGTTTTTTTGAATAAATCACCTTTTTTTTGCTGACACCTGGTGCACCAATGTTCATTGAATTTTTCTATATATATATATATAACAATTAAGGCACCCTATAAATACTGTATATTACAAATTTGGATTTGTCGACATTTTGCATGAAAAAATAATGTGTTATACAAAGCTGATTGATGGTCTGTACACAACAATCTGGAAGTAGATACATGGAACAAACTATTTAGAGATAATGGAAACCCACCTCCTTGTGTGATTCTAATCCATACTAATCCAGAAATCGGGGGTAATAAGGACCAATTCAAGTTTCCATTTTCCACACTGCAAGAGTAAATCCAAAACAGAAAATGCTCCTTTAGGGTATGTTCACACAAACTTTACTTGCTGCGAATTTCATAAATGAAAATCTGTAGGTACAGTGGTCCCTCAAGTTACAATATTAATTGGTTACAGGACGACCATTGTATTTTGAAACCATTGTATGTTGAGACCAGAACTCTATGGAAACCTGGTAATTGGTTCTGAAGCCCCAAAATGTCATCCGAAAAAAAGAAAAAGTGAGGATTAAAGAAAAATAAGTAGATAACTAATACAGATAAATCAAGTCCTTACATATAAAAGTAATAAAGATCTGCTGGGAGCTGTAAATCACTGTCTATGTCAGTGTTTCCCAACCAGGGTGCCTCCAGCTATTGCAAAACTACAACTCCCAGCATGCCCGGACATCCGTTGGCTGTCCGGGCATGCTGGGAGTTGTAGTTTTGCAACAACTGGAGACACCCTTGTTGGGAAAAAATGGTTTATGTAGAGGACAGGAGCTTCTTCAGGGTCCTATACAGTACACACAGTGTCCCAAATGGAGCTGCCCTTACTTGGTGTCCAAAGGAGCAGCTAACCCTGGCACAGGTAAGGAGTAGTACAGAACTTGTAGTTCCTCCCTGTAGTGTAGGGGGCGCTACCAGATACCAGTCAGTGCAGGCACTTCAGTAATAGAGGTGATTTACCAGTAAAATGCCCATTCTGATTGGTCAGTTCCTCCAGTTGTGACAGGTATCACAGATCTGGACTGTCCGTACGTAACATTGTTTGTTGAGTCTGGTTTCAAGTTACAATGGTCCAGAAAATACCATTGTATGTACAAACTATTGTATGTTGAGGCCATTGTAAGTTGAGGGATCACTGTATTTTTATTGTGTGTAATCGGTTATTGTATATGAAATTTGTACTTTAGACAGTGTATGAGTGCGGATTTCATGCACGAAAACTTACTTATTTCATGAATGGTGTCTGCAAATTTTCATGCATGGTACGTGTAAATGTATACTGAAGTATACTCACACTTGCCTATTTTGCTTGTAAATTTGTGTATTTTTACTTTAATGGGTAGCAAAATCTGCAGCACAATATGCACGTGTGAATATCCCCTCAAAAGGAAAAAGCAAGACAAATAAAGTAAAACCTTCACAACATGTCACTTACCTTCAAATTTATAGACACAAAACTATAGAGGGTAATAGTACCCATAAAATGCAGATCACCTATCCACCGGTAATGGCTAAAATGGTGAGGGTTCACCGTTCACCAGGAAGGGGGTACCATATCCAGATTTGAACAGATCAATCCCATAGCTTTGTATTACTGAAATACCCCTTTTAAATATTTAGAGTGGAAAGCCAAATATGTCCCTACCCCCATTGTATTTCTTGCCATTCAATAAAACAAAGAGTCCTAACCTAAAACCCTTCTGACTAAGTAGTTCGGGACAGGGCTCACTTCCTCTGGCCCTAAAATTTGGTATATTAGAAGCCATATAGTGCATACAACTTCAGTTCTCCTACCAGAAGCATATTCCCCGTTGTGTTACAGTATAACATCTGTGTCAGCAGAAAAGAACCATTCAGCCAGTGTAGTCTGCCCAATATTCTGAATACTATCAACGAACCCTGGCCCTATCTTATATGAAGGATAGCCTTATGCCTATCCCTATCTTATATGAAGGATAACCTTATGCCTATCCCTATCGTATATGAAGGATAGCCTTATACTTATCTCTATCTTATATGAAGGATAGCCTTATGCCTATCCCTATCTTATATGAAGGATAGCCTTATGTCAATCCCTATCTTATATGAAGAATAGCCTTATACCTATCCCTATCTTATATGAAGGATAGCCTTATGCTTATACCTATCTTATATGAAGGATAGCCTTATGCCTATCCCTATCGTATATGAAGGATAGCCTTATGCTTATACCTATCTTATATGAAGGATAGCCTTATGCCTATCCCTATCTTATATGAAGGATAGACTTATGCTTATCCCTATCTTATATGAAGGATAGACTTATACCTATCTCTATCTTATATGAAGGATAGCCTTATGCCTATCCCTATCTTATATGAAGAATAGCCTTATACCTATCCCTATCTTATATGAAGGATAGCCTTATGCCTATCCCTATCTTATATGAAGGATAGCTTTATACCTATCTCTATCTTATATGAAGGATAGCCTTATGCCTATCCCTATCTTATATGAAGGATAACCTTATGCCTATGCTTAACCTCCTTCATTGTATTTGCAGCGACCACTTCTGCAGGAAGGCTATTCACTGTATCCACTACTCTCTCAGTAAAGTAATACTCCTTTCATATTACTGTATAAACCTTTGCCCCTCTAAGTTAAAACTATGTCCTTTTGTGGTTTCTTCTTTTAAATCTCCTCTCCTCCTTTACAGTGTTGATTCCCTTTATGTATATAAAAGTTTCTATCATATCCCCTCCGTCTCGTCTTTCTTCTATACAGGTTAATTTGTACATCCCGGAGTTTTACTTTAAGGTCCTTTAACCTTTCCTGGTAAGTGTTATGCTGTAGTCTATGTACTAGTTTAGTATAGGCTCCCTACTTTCTATTGAGTATAATATACTGTGTAAAACTATGATCTGTCAGTGACACTGTCTTAAAGGTGGCAATCTTTTCTGACCTACCTTGGAGATTTGCTTCTTCTCATCCACCATGGTTTATCTTTCTTTCCTTTTTCCATCTTGGAGTCCGTGGCTGAGTTGGAGCCTGACTGTAAAGTCTCTGGAGTCTTTCACACATTGACCACAGAGAATGTGCTGACTGGACAGCTCTATAGAAAAACAATTATCGTCCGGCAGTGTCATTCACACATGAGAATGAATCTGTGAGCTCCCTATAGAAAAGGAGGGTAGTGAGAACTGTAAGCATCTATTCATACCTTACATATCAATTATGTTGGCTCATATACATTACAGTATATACTTAGAATTGTATAGCGGTGTAGTAATTGGGGGCCCCCATTGGGGGCTTATGTCTGGGAGGCTCTTGGTTCCTCCGCAGTATGAGAATTAGCTGATTCTAGAACTTTATGACTAAGAAGAAAACAACAAGTTCATAACCCATAAAATTCTAAGTAACAGCAGCACTTTAAAGGGGTATTCCGGGCAAAAACTTTTTATCCCCTATCCAAAGTATAGGGGATAAGATGTCTGATTGGGGGGGCCCGCTGCTGAGACCCCCCGCGATCTCCCTGCAGCACCCGCTTTCTATGCGGGTGCTGAATCTCCAGTTTTGGAAACCACCATTTCCGGAACTGGGGACGTGACGTCGCGCTACGCCCCCTCCATTCATGTCTATGGGAGGGGGCGTGACGGCCGTCACGCCCCCTCCCATAGACATGAATGGAGGGGGGTGGCGTGACGTCACGTCCCCAGTCCCGGAAACCCGGAGGTTTCCGAAACTGGAGATTCAGCACCCGCATAGAAAGCGGGTGCTGCAGGGAGATTGCGGGGGGTCTCAGCAGCGGGCCCCCCCAATCAGACATCTTATCCCCTATACTTTGGATGGGGGCTAACATGTTTTTTCCCGGAATACCCCTTTTAATTTCTGTAGGAATAAAGGCGTCATGTTGGCTCACGCAAGTTGTTTTTCTACAACACTTAGGGGGCGATTATCAAAACCTGTGTAAAGGAAAAGTTGACCAGTTGCCCATAGCAACCAATCAGAGCTCTTCCTTCATTTTACAGAGGCCTTGTTAAAAATGAAAGAAGCGATCTGATTGGTTGCTATGGGCAACTGGTCAACATTTCCTCTGCACAGGTTTTGATATATCTCCCCCTTACACTTTTAAAGGGAAGATGTACTAAAATTGGTTGGACTTTTACTGTGCTCATTTTTTTATTATACAGATTTCCATGTTTATAATTCCCACGTCTGGGAATTCGGCCACATATATTAGGACATAGCTAAGATTTCTGCCGTGGATTTTCTGCCAAATCTGCAGGCAGAAAATCAGACAGACAGATAAAGACAAGTATGTCAATGGCTACCTTTCCTGCATCAGTCCTGTGAGGTGTCAGTTGTTTTATATTGTTTCCAGGACTGAAATAAGATGGGCAACGCGAGCAGCTGATGGGAGACACACAGGATTAGAATAAAAATAGATTAGAAAAGCAGGAAGGACATGCAGTCCTAGTGCTTTGTCTGCTACTTTTGAACCATTATTCATTTCAAACCACTAGGATGTCACCTAGTTTTGTACTTTTTTTTTATTTTTAGAATAAACATAAATAAACATGCACTCATCAATCACTGATCCCCCACCAGTGCTGGTCCTGCTACTCAGTTCTGAAACATAGGAAGTACTGGCTGCAACTGATTGGCTGAGAGGGTAGATCTTGAGAGGACAAAGCACCAGGAGCGTTGGGAGTGGCAGCTGCCGGAATTGGAGGAGGTGAGTATAGTAGGTTTATTATTTGTATACAACCCCAGCCTGGGAGCAAATTTTGCTTTTGCCTAGGCAACCCAGCAATACCAATTTTATGGGGTTTTTTTATTATTATTTTTCCTCATACTATAGGACGTGAATACTGTTTTTCACTTTCATTTTTAGAATTTTTTTTTTACGAAATCATTTTTGAACTTTATATACTATTTTCTGTTTCAGCCCACAGTGGGCACTGACCATGCAATCATCTGATCACGGACATACTTCTGTATTGCAGTGTATTGTGCCTGTCCCTTAGCAGCTTTAGAGCATACCCTGTACAGCAGTGTTTTCCAAACAGTGTGTCTTGAGCTGTTGAAAAGCTACAATTCCCAGCATGCCCGGACAGCCAAAGGCTGTCCGGGCATGCTGGGAGTTGTAGCTTTGCAACAGCTGAAGACGCACAGTTTTGAAAACACTGCTGTAGGGGCTACTTAAGTTGTGACCCATCGGCACAAACCCTCTAAGGCTGGGTTCACACCACGTTTTTCGAATACGGTTACCGTATACGGTTTTCCGCTAAAAAACGTATGGCAAAAACCGTATGCAACCGTATACAACAGTATGACAAATTAAAACGTATACGGTTTTTCCCCATACGGTTCTATCCGTTTGCATCAGTTTTTGCCAATGGTTTTGCTATTTTGTTGGAATTAGTTTTCCAGCAATTTAATAAAGTTACTATTGTTCTATTGAAATTCCAATCTGCGCATGTGTCAACTCCAAAAACGGATTAGAAAAACCGTGTGCAACCATATTCTGAAATTCTGTGTACGGTTCTCATAGACAAGTTAAAAGAACCGCATACGGTTTTCCAACCGGAGGCAAAAACGTGGTCGACAGCGTTTTTTGCCTACGGTTGAAAAATCGGCAAAACCGTATCCGAGGCAAAACGGATGTAACCGTACACAACATTTGAAATACGGTTTACAATGCATTCTCTATGCATACGGTTTCGGATACGGTAGTATACGTTTTTTTGCGGAAAACCGGATACGGTTACCGTATTTGAAAAACGTGGTGTGAACCCAGCCTTACACTAAACTGTGAATAGCAGATAATGTGCTACAAAGAACAATGTGGGTGTCCTAGCTTTTAAATTATAATACATTTGAATACATTTTACTTTCTTATTCAATAATTTTTCCATAAAAAAAATGTAAAAAAAACAACAACAAAAAAACAAAAACCTATACATCTGTAATCTATGTCAGAATAGTTGTGGATTAGTGTTATTAAAGGGTACCTTTCATCAAAAAAACTTTTGATATATTATAGATTTATGTATGCAGAATAACTTTCCAATTGCATGTTATTAAAAAAATATGCTTCTTTCTATTTAATTTTCCACTTTGAAAAAATGACCACTAGAGGTCTCCCTACCAGTCCTGGCCGCAAGCCTTTTTTTTTTATAGATTTCAGACTCATGCTGGAGTCCTAAATCTCAGACTGCAGTTGGGACACAGACAAGCTCAGCTGGCAGCTCTGAATCTTCTCCTCTCTGTTTACAACTGCATGTGCAGAGAGAAGAAAGATCGGAGCTCAGATAGTAAAGTGAATGAGGGCATGCAGTAAGGCAGAGTCAGGAATATGCCCTGCTGTGCTATGAGCACAGTGCTGGCTCCTGCCTGTCTGATTGACAGGCAGGGAGCAGTGCTGAGCTTGTCTGTGTCCCGGCTGCAATTTGAGATTTAGGACTCCCGCATGAGTCTGAAATCTATACAAAAGGGCTTGCGGCCAGAACTGGAAGGGAGACCTCTAGTGGTCATTTTTTCAAAGTGGAAAATTAAATAGAAAGAAGTATCTTTTTTAATAACATGCAATTGGAAAGTTATTCTGCAAACATTAATCTATAATATATCAAAAGTTTTTTTTGATGAAAGGTACCCTTTAAATGTGTGCATAGATTAATGTTATAACAGATTTCCTGCAATAAGTAATTGAAATAGTAGAACGATGTGGATACTTACCTGTGTCTTTTTAAGGTACTTTACTTCTGTAGAAAAGAGCGTATGTACTCAATCTGAAAACCTGTCCAAGATACTTAGTCTTGTGCGTGACTCTCCCACGCCAAAGAGAAAATAGTTGTATCTAGAATGTGGGTAGTTCTCAAGGACTTCACGGAGCAATAATTGTATGTTAATAAATGTAATAGTCCTTTATAGCTTCTCCCTTTTATCTGTTTTTTTTTTTCTTATTTTCTATTTATCAATTTTATTTTTTTTGCTTTATTTTATATTCTTATTTAATCTAGTACCATTATTTATCCCTACATTTAATATTATACAACTATCCTTCCCGGAAGTCCTTGAGACTAGCCTACCCACATTCTCGATATACTTTATTTTTGTGCTGTAACAGCAGCATATTGAGACAGTATGTGAAAGTAATACAGGATAGGCAATTCTACTTTTAGAGGTGGACGTGTCTGCGATCATTGTGCATGCAGGATGCCTGGTCTATAGTACAGTGGTCCCTCAAGTTACAATATTAATTGGTTCCGGGACAACCATTGTATGTTGAAACCATTGTATGTTGAGACCAGAACTCTATGGAAACCTGGTAATTGGTTCTAAAGCCCCAAAATGTCATCCAAAAATAGGAAAAAGTGAGGATTAAAAAATAAGTAGATAACTAATATAGATAAAGCAAATCCTTACATATAAAAGTAAGAAAGATCTGCTGGGAGCTGTAATCACTGTCTATGTCAGTGTTTTCCAAGCAGGGAGCCTCCAGCTGTTGCAAAACTACAACTCCCAGCATGCCCGGACAGCCAAAGGCTGTCCGGGCATGCTGGGAGTTGTAGTTTTGCAACAGCTGAGGGCACCCTGCTTGGGAAACACTGGTCTATGTAGAGGACAGGAGCTTCTTTGGGGTCCTGTAGAGTACACGCAATGTCCTAAAAAAGTAACATGGGGCCACCATGTAACACTGGTACAGGTAAAGTGAACAGAACATGTAGTACCTCCCTGTACTGTAGGGGGCGCTACCAGACAGCCAGTCAGTGCATGCACTTCAGTAATACAGGTAAAGAGTACAGAACATGTAATACCTCCCTGTACTGTAGGGGGCGCTACCAGACATCAGTCAGTGCATGCACTTCAGTAATACAGGTAAAGAGTACAGAACATGTAATACCTCCCTGTACTGTAAGGGGCGCTACCAGACATCAGTCAGTGCATACACTTCAGTAATACAGGAGTTTTACCTGTAAATTGCCCATTCTGATTGGTCAGTTCTCTTGGCCATTGACACATTTCACAGATCTGGACTGTCTGTACATTGTATGTTGAGTCTGGTTTCAACTTACAATGGTCCAGAAAAGACCATTGTATGGTGAAACTATTGTATGTTGAAGCCATTGTAAGTTGAGGGATCACTGTATACAGTCACCAGTGTTAGCTGCAGCAGGTACCATATCAGCCTCCTTCTCCTCACATCTGGTGACCACTGACAGAAAAGCTCCTGTAAAAGAAGAGCAACAAGAGCAAGGAAATGACTACTGGGTACAAAGAACAGAAACAAGATACAAACACCAGAGAAAGTTCATTTATAAAATCTATCATATTAATAGTGCCATCATCGGGTCCCCTGGAGGGTACCAAAATGGCAGGCTGCAAATAGAGTGGAGCAATGACACTTCAATACAAAATCATACAAACAGTGCAGTAAATGGGGTGTATCTATTGTCAGAGAGAGACAACACACTGTTCCGAGAGCTTTTATCTCTCTGCTTTCTCAGTAACAGCAGTATATTTATTTTTACAAGCACACCTACCATATTATCCATAGGAGCTTCCTTAGCCCGGGGGCTTGGAAAAGACCCAAACAACCTACGTGCTCCAAGCTCTGCATCTGGAAGTCCATGTGTTGTGGTCCAGAGTCCAGAATCGGGTCAGATGTCAGTGGGGAGGATCTAAAGACAGGGATGGGAAGGATTCAGAAGGAGAAGATAAAGCAATAAAGAGGATATAAGGGGTTCTCCGGTGAAAAACTAATTTTTTAAATCAACTGGTGTCAGAAAGTTAAAGGGTAGCTCCCACCATCCTATTTTTTTTTTTCTGTCCCTGCCTATTGCCAATCTATCCCTAACCCCCTCCCTGCTTTTAATTTTTATTTTTACTATATTAAAAATGCCTTTTGTCTGCCTGGCAGTGTGCTCACTATCAGGCAGACTTCCCCAGCAGGCATCACGTCACTGATGCCTGCTGGGGGGGGGGGACTTCTGCCCTTAGTTCATCTACACAGGGTGCCTCCAGCTGTTTCACCACTACAACTCCCAGCTTGCCCTAACATCTATTGGCTGTCAGGGCATGCTGGGAGTTGTGGTATTGAAACAGCTGGAGGCACCCTGTGTAGATAAACTATTAGTTAGTTACAAGCGACGCTATGGCGCCAGCCCGTTACCCCCCCCCCCCCCCCCGCTACGGCACTAGCCCGCTCCCTTCCCCCCCCCCCCCCCCCCGCCCCGCATACCCCGTTCCCTCATTACACTTGCAGTTACTGCAGAGCCCGGCAGCAGGCGTGCAGGGACAGCGGCGGCAACGAGGCGGCGATGTGCGGGAGGAGTGGCCTCCCAGCCAGTGGCCGGGGAGCCAATGTGCTCGCTCCCGCCTGTCTGATTAAACGAGTGCAGCCTAACTGAAAAAGGACTGATTGCCACTCCAAAATCAGTCGTTTTTCAGTGGCCGTTTTTTAAATGTAAATGAAAGCTTTTTGATGAAAAAAAAAATAATAAAAGTATATTAGAGATATGTTGTAGTACATAAGTACTACAACATATCAAAAAATAAAGTTGGTGACAGTGCCCATTTAAACAGATTTTCTAATTACTTCCATATAAAAATCTTAATCCTTCCAGTACTTATCAGCTGCTGTATACAACAGAAGAAGTTATTTTTAGTCTGACCACAGTGCTCTCCACTGACACCTCTGTCCATGTCAGGAACTGTCCAGAGCAGGAGAGGTTTGCTATGGGGATTTGCTCCTACTCTGGACAGTTCCTGAAATGGACAGAGGTGGCAGCAGAGAGCACTGTGGTCAGACTGGAAAGAACTTCACAACATCCTCTGTAGTATACAGCAGCTAATAAGTACTGGAAGGATTAAGATTTTTTAATTTTTTAAACCTGTTTAACTTTCTAGCACCAGTTGATTTGAAAAAAAAAAGCGCTGCAGTGCCCCATTTATTGGACCACTGCTGATCGCACGCGCGATCCTCTTTCCTCCAAAACACAAGGACATCAGGGACTGTGGTTTACCTATCACCTTGCTACATCTACCTCAATTGGCTGGACACTCTTCATGCCGGCCTGCCCATTGCCTGGATCATCTACCTCGCCAGGACTGCTTGCCTGTACGGAGTCCGGATGCCACTCTGTGCCAGCGGCGATACCTGCCCTCACTGTGGGACTGCCACTCTCAGGGATATCGGCCGCATATTGTCAGTAAGTGAACTATATCCCGGCTTACAGGTACTATCGAATATACCAAGTATATTGTCAACTACCCCTCCCTGAACTTATCACACTGCAATTTACCGTGATATCATATCATTGATCTTTCTTATACACGGACATTCACCATTTTTATATACTCATCTATTAGGTGGTTGTTGTATTCATATATTCTTACATTCATATGTTTTTATATACTAACATCTGGTGCAAGGGCTCCGCCCAGATGTGAGATGTGATATTTATTAATACTATTAAACATTGTTCATATTATTCCTAACCTTGATTCAGGTTTTCTATAATTCTACTGTCTACATTTACTACATTATTATTTTTTCTATCTTTTTCCCTTTCTTTTTCTTCTATTTCTCTCCATCTCGCCTCTTCTCTTTACTATCCTGTGAGGACTGGTCATATAATATCTATTATATACATATTTTCCATGATACAAGGTCTTTCTGGGATTTAGACCAATCCAGTTAACCTCAGGATAGCTTACCTGAGTCAGCTACACATACCCCCATAGTATACTAAAATGGATTGAGCCATCCTTAAAGGGGTTGGCCCAATAATAGCATTTGCCATCTATCCACACCCTGGGTAATAACTGTGTGATGGCCGGGGGTCCTTTACCATCAAGAGAAAGATGGTCTCCGAGTATCCTGTGTGAATGGAGCAGTATTGTGCCTACATGACCACTACTCCATTCACAGTTAAAGGGGTACTCCGCCCCTGGCATCTTATCCCCTATCCAAAGGATAGGGGATAAGATGTCAGATCGCCGTGGTCCTGCTCCCGGGGACCCCGGGAATCGCTGCTGCGGCACCCGCCATCATTACTGCACAGAGCGAGTTCGCTCTGTGCGTAATAACGGGCGATACAGGGGCCGGAGCATCGCAACGTCATGGCTCCGCCCCTCATGACATCACGGCCTGTCCCCTTAATGCAAGTCCATGCCAGGGGGCCATGCCCCCTCCCATAGACTTGTATTGACGGGGGCGGGCCATGACGTCACAAGGGGTGGAGCCGTGATGTAACGATGCTCCGGCCCCTGTATTGCCCGTCATTACGTGCAAAGCGATATCGCTCTGCACAGTAATTATAGTGGGGTGCTGCAGCAGCGATTCCCGGGGTCCCCAGCAGCGGGACCCCGGCGATCTGACATCTTATCCCCTATCCTTTGGATAGGGGATAAGATGTCTAGGGGCGGAATACCCCTTTAATCGAACTGACAGCAACAGCGCTGTACTTGGCTATCTCCATCAGTGCCATTGACAGTAAATTAAATGGTGACCACACAAGCGCACTACTGCTCCACTGACAAGGGGCACACGGGGACTGCTGCTGCCTTGATCGGTGATGGTCCCAGAGGTCAGACCACAGTGATCACACAGATATTTAAAGGGGTACTCCGCCCCTATACATCTTATCCCCTATCCAAAGGATAGGGGATAAGATGTCAGATCGCCGTGGTCCCACTGCTGGGGACCCCGGGGATCGCTGCTGCAGCACCCCGCTATCATTACTGCGCAGAGCGAGATCGCTTTGCACGTAATGATGGGCGATACAGGGGCCGGAGCATCGTTACATCACGGCTCCGCCCCTTGTGACATCACGGCCCGCCCCTGTCAATACAAGTCTATGGGAGGGGGCGTGGCCCCCTGATATGGACTTGCATTAAGGGGACAGGCCGTGATGTCATGAGGGGCGGAGCCATGACGTCACGCTGCTCCGGCCCCTGTATCGCCCGTCATTACGCACAGAGCGGGGTCCCCAGCAGCGGGACCATGGCGATCTGACATCTTATCCCCTATCCTTTGGATAGGTGATAAGATGCCAGGGGCGGAGTACCCCTTTAACCTGTGGATAGGTGATAAATGCTGTACGCCAACCCCTTCAACTCATATAAGACATTCATCAGGGGCCCTAACTTTTGGTAATGCCATAAACATGTTGGCACCTTAAGAAGAGAGGTTCAGTGACCCCTGATCACCAATCAAAATGGTCAATTGGGGCCAAGAAAGGGAGAAGAACAAAAGGGCAGATAAAGCACATGCTCTGCTCTCAACCAAAGTCTATGGCAGTGTTTTCCAACCAAGGTGCCTCCAGCTGTTGCAAAACTACAACTCCCAGCATGCCCGGACAGCCAACGGCTGTCCGGGCATGGCTGGAGTTGTAGTTTTGCAACAGCTAGGGCACCCTGGTTGGAAAACACTGGTCTATGGACTACTACTAGACCTAGACTACTTCTCCAAATGTCTTCTCTGCTCCAAACTTCTTCAGCAAGGAGAACAGGGGGATCCAGATCCCCAGCAGTCATAGATTTGTCAGCGATCCTGTGGATCAATTGCGGAAAATCCCATTTATAGTCCACGTGACAGTGTTCCTGTATTGGTGCCCCTGCGTCACAATGATGGCTGTAAGGTGCCACGTGCCAGTATAATGGTTCTAGTTTAGTATCAGTTATCAATTATATAGTTCAAAACCTAGTGCCAAATTCTACTACATCTCTAATGTCATTGGAGCAAAACAGGACCTGCAGCGTCTGACTGCTAACAAAGGGGCCCCTGAGACAGGACCTGCAGCGTCTGACTGCTAACAAAGGGGCCCCTGAGACAGGCCCTACAGCTTATAACTAATAACAAGGGGGCCCCTGAGACAGGCCCTACAGCTTATTACTGCAAACAAGGGGCCCCTGAGATGCAGCTTTAGACTGTTGAGACAGGACCTGCAGCTTTAGACTGTTAAAAAGGGGGCCCATGAGACAGGACCTGCAACTTCTGACCGATAACAAGGGGGCCCCTGAGACAGGACCTACAGCTTATAACTGCAAACAAAGGGGGCCCCTGAGACAGGACCTGTATGTAGCTTGTAACTGCTAACAAGGGGGCCCCTGAGACAGGACCTGTATGTAGCTTGTAACTGCTAACAAGGGGGCCCCTGAGACAGGACCTGCAACTTCTGACCGATAACAAGGGGGCCCCTGAGACAGGACCTACAGCTTATAACTGCAGACAAAGGGGGCCCCTGAGACAGGACCTGTATGTAGCTTGTAACTGCTAACAAGGGGGCCCCTGAGACAGGACCTGCAACTTCTGACCGCTAACAAGGGGGCCCCTGAGACAGGACCTACAGCTTATAACTGCAAACAAAGGGGGCCCCTGAGACAGGACCTGTATGTAGCTTGTAACTGCTAACAAGGGGGCCCCTGAGACAGGACCTGCAACTTCTGACCGCTAACAAGGGGGCCCCTGAGACAGGACCTACAGCTTATAACTGCAAACAAAGGGGGCCCCTGAGACAGGACCTGTATGTAGCTTGTAACTGCTAACAAGGGGGCCCCTGAGACAGGACCTGCAACTTCTGACCGCTAACAAGGGGGCCCCTGATACAGGACCTACAGCTTATTACTGCTAACAAGGGGGCCCCTGAGACAGGACCTGCAGCTTATAAATGCTAACAAGGGGGCCCCTGATACAGGACCTGCAGCTTATTACTGCTAACAAGGGGGCCCCTGAGACAGGACCTACAGCTTATTACTGCTAACAAGGGGGTCCCTGATACAGGACCTGCAGCTTATAATTGCTAACAAGGGGGCCCCTGAAACAGCACCTGCAACTTCTGACCGATAACAAGGGGGCTCCTGAGACAGGACCTGCAGCTTTAGACTGCTGCCAAGGGGGCCCCTGAGACAGGACCTGTAGCTTCTGACCACTTACAAGGGGGCCCCATTGACTTATTGAACACAATTAAAGGCAGTGGTAACATGCATGAAGACAATTGCTTTTACTATTAGAGCATATGGATGTTATTGAGGCAGGTTCCATGCTTGGGACCTCTCTATGAGCCTGTACCCATAAACCATCTCCAAGTGACAGAAGCCGATTGCCAGCGGCTAGAAGAGCTGGACCATAGGGATCAAATGGTCGCTAGTTCTAATCTCTTCTTAAAAATATGACGTGTGTGAACATTTGAGTCACAGCAAAATGCAAGTCACGTGCTAATAAAAATGACAAAAAAATAAGATCTGCCCTCCAAACAGAAAAACAAGACAGATAAGGCCATAGGCAATGTCATTCCAGGCTGCGTGTTCCCCTATTTCGACCACTAGGGGGTCTTTGCTTTTCCTGTTATCCTAATCCTTGTCCCAGCACATGAATGTAAACACCTTGTGTCCTGGGTGAATACATAATCAGGGCCTCGGCTCTCAGGATACCTGTACAATTGTCAGTCAGAAGCCTTTTACCATGAGCATACATTATTATACACACCCCTGGAGCTATTCTAGTAGGTCTATGGGTTTACAGTGCAAGGATAAAAGTATAGGAGACATTTTAGAACAACAGTGCCATCTGGTGTACAACTATCATCACTACACCTGTCAAAACCTAACCCCAGGGTGAGGGCACTTGCCCGTACATGTAAATGGAAATGGTGAGTAATGGAATTACCAACAAAAATACATCACGTTAGAAGGGCGGTAAAAGCCTGGAAAGACAGTGACAGCCAAGACAGTTAGCTCCAACTTGGGCTGTCACACAGCTTTTCCAAAATACTGAATGGAAACTCTGCCTAGTATGCTTAAAGTGGTACTCCGGTGAAAAACTTTTTTTTTTTTTTTTTCAATCAACTGGTGCCAGAAAGTTAAACAGATTTGTAAGTTACTTCTATTAAAAAATCTTAATCCTTCCTGTACTTATTAGCTGCTGAATACTACAGCGGAAATTCTTTTCTTTTTGGAACACAGAGCTCTCTGCTGACATCATGAGCACAGTGCTCTCTGCTGACATCTCTGTCCATTTTAGGAACTGTCCAAAACAGTATATGTTTGCTATGGGGATTTCCTTTTACTCTGGACAGTTCCTAAAATGGACAGAGATGTCAGCGGACAGCTCTGTGTTTCAAACGGAAAAGAATTTCCACTGTAGTATTCAGCAGCTAATAAGTACAGGAAGGATTAGGATTTTTTAATAGAAGTAATTTACAAATCTGTTTAACTTTCTGGCACCAGCTGATTAAAAAAAAATAATTTCACCGGAGTAATAGTTTCCTTTCACAATATCACTATCTAGACAGATTTATCTCTCAGAATTCTGGGAAAGCTGGGTGACAACTACTCTAAGCTTTTATTCCAGCAAAGCTGGTGGTCACCCAACTTCTTCCAAAACAGACATACTATAGACACAACTGAAAAGGTTTTTTAGGACAAGCTTTTAACTCTTAGGTCAGATTCACTCACTGTAAAACAAATGAAGAAAAATACAAATTCTATGTACACATCCTTTTTTACAATACATTGGACATAAATATCAGAAATGTCCCCCCACGTATACAGTGATCCCTCAACTTACAATGGCCTCAACATACAATAGTTTCAGCATATAATGGTCTTTTCTGGACCATTGTAACTTGAAACCAGACTCAACATACAATGCTACGGACAGTCCAGATCTGTGAAACGTGTCAATGGCCGGAAGATCCGACCAATCAGAATGGATATTCACTGGTAAAACCCCTGTATTAGCGCGTGCACTGTAGTACTGAAGCGCATGCACTGAATTCCTGTCTGGTAGCGCCCCCTACAGTACAGGGAGGTATTACATGTTCAGTACTACTCTTAACCTATGTCACAGTTAGCTGCTCCTTTGGACACCAAGTAAAGGCGGCTTCATTTTACTTTTTAGGAAATTGCGTGTACTGTACAGGACCCTGAAGAAGCTCCTGTCCTCTACATAGACCAGTGTTTCCCAATCAGGGCACCTCCAGCTGTTGCAAAACTACAACTCCCAGCATGCCCGGACAGCCAACGGCTGTCCGGGCATGCTGGGAGTTGTAGTTTTGCAACAGCTGGAGGCACCCTGGTTGGGAAACACTGACACAGACAGTTATTTACAGCTCCCAGCAGATCTTTCTTACTTTTATATGTAAGGATTTGCTTTATCTATATTAGTCATCTACTTATTTTTCTTTAATCCTCACTTTTTGTCTATTTTTGGATGACATTTTGGGGCTTCAGAACCAATTACCAGGTTTCCATAGAGTTATTGACTCAACATACAATGGTTTCAACATACAATGGTCGTCCTGGAACCAATTAATATTGCAACTTGAGGGACCACTGTATATGCCAGACATATGGCACTGTATGGCCATATAGTTGAATATGTCAGCTAATGTCCCCAATGCTAAAATCGTATACTGCGTATATATGTTTTCTTGCAGGAGCCCATCTAATAGGAAAACACAGATTGCTGCACTTTCCAATCAAGTATAAAAAAAAAAAAGAATATATGATAATGATAGTATGACTATGCTTGGCATACAGTATGCGCCTGGAGTTTTCCCAATACATATGCAGTGTTTATATAGCCTTAGAGGTGTTTTTTTTAAGCCTACTTTCATTTTTATTTATATTTGACACGTATTTCAGGTGTATTAGGAGCGCTTTTTACTTCTCCCAATTATTTATATGAAAGCTGTGGAGGAAATATGGAATGTTGTTTTAAAGGGGTACTCCAGCCCTAAGACATCTTATCCCCTATCCAAAGGATAGGGCATAAGATGTCTGATCGCGGGGATCCCACCACTGGGGACCCCCGCAATCTAGCATGCAGCACCCACCTGTGAGCACTGCAGGATGCGCTGGAGGCGCCAAGTCTTATGCCTCCCGACCACGGGGACAGAGTATCGTGACGTCACAACTCCGCCCCCGTGTGATATCATGCCCCGCCCCCTCAATGCAAGTCTATGGGAGGGGGCATGATGGAGGTCGAGATATGAGGATGGGATATGAGGACGGGATATAAGGTTGATAGGAGGACGGGATAGCAGGTCGGGATATGAGGATGGGACATGAGGTCGAGATAGGAAGTAGGGATAGGAGGACGGGATATGAGGTCGAGATATGGGGACGGCATAGGAGGTCGAGATATGAGGATGGGAGATGAGGTCGGGATATGAGGATGGGATATGAGGTCGAGATATGGGGACGGCATAGGAGGTCGAGATATGAGGATGGGAGATGAGGTCGGGATATGAGGATGGGATATGGCGGTTGAGATATGAGGACGGGATATGAAGTAAAAAGCTTCCTTCTTTGTTTATTTTGCCTCCCCCAACAAGGATTAGGAAGGAAAAACCGGACTGCAGCATGAAAATAATCAGACTGCAGCATGAAAAAAATCAGACTGCAGCATGAAAACAGAGAGGAGGGGATTACACAGCAGCCTGCAGTGATTGGGTGAAGAGACCCTGCACAGCACAGCAGACTTGGGGAGGAAGTGAATGCATGGTGAGTGAGGGCGGGCTCAGTGCTTGTCTCAGACACTCCCCTTCCTGAGCAGTGGATGCCAGAATGAGTGAGCAGCAGAACAGAGACATTTATGAGCCAAATACAGCTAGATTTGGGAACCAAATAAAGCTAAACACATATTTTACTTACGCTCATTAAACCTAATGCCTATTTCTTTCCACACTGTAACTTTAACCAATATACTAGCTATATATATATATATATATATATATATATATAATGAAAGTTGTGGAGTCCGCTCTCACTGAACATCCAAATGGCTCACCTGTGCCACGGACCGGCTGGTTTTGCCCTCGGCCCAAAGTCCAATTGAGAAAAGAAGAAGGTCAGGCACTTCTGGTGAAGGATTAAAACCAGCTTTCCTTTATTCAAAACCTTGACACAATTCACATACAGAACAACGTCTGGCGCGTTTCGCCCACGTTGGGGCTTAATCGTAGTGTACGATTAAGCCCCAACGTGGGCGAAACGGATCAGACGTTGTTCTGTATGTGAATTGTGTCAAGGTTTTGAATAAAGGAAAGCTGGTTTTAATCCTTCACCTGAAGTACCGGACCTTCTTCTTTTCTTATATATATATATATATATATATATATATATATATATATATATATATATATATGTATGTATATATATATATATATATATATATATATATATATATACCGTATTTATCGGCGTATAACACACACTTTTTAGGCTAAAATTTTTAGCCTAAAGTCTACCTGCGTGTTATACGCCGATAAGCCGCTGCAGTTCAATGATTTAAAGCGGGCACTTTAAATCAATGAACTGCAGCGGCTTTGCAGGTGTAGAGACAGCCAGCGCTGCCGGCTTCTCTGCCCCTGCCTGCCCTGGGGTCTAGAGCCCTGCTGCCGGCCCTTCTCTCCCCCTGGCTATCCGCGCCGCTGCCCGTTCTCTCCCCCTGACTATCGGTGCCGGCGCCCCATTGCCGGTGCCAATAGCCAGGGGGAGAGAAGCGGCGTCGGCAAGTGGGCAGCGGCGCCGATAGCCAGGGGGAGAGAAGCCGCGCCGGCAATGGGGCAGCGGCGCCGATAGCCAGTGGGAGAGAACGGGGCAGCGGTGCCGGCAATGGGTGCCGCTGCCCCTTTTCTCCCCCTGGCTATCTGCGCCGCTGCCCCATTGCCGGCGCCGCTTCTCTCCCCCTAGCTATCGGCGCCGGCAATGGGGCGCCGACACCGATAGTCAGGGGGAGAGAACGGGCAGCGGCGCAGATAGCCAGCGGGAGAGAAGCGGCGGCAGCAGGGCTCTAAACCCCAGGAAAGGCAGGGGGAGAGAAGCGGGCAGCGACAGCCTCTCTCCCCCTGCCTTTCCTGGGGGTGTATCGGGGTATACGCGTGCACACACACGCACCCTCATTTTACCATGGATATTTGGGTAAAAAAAATTTTTTACCCACATATACTTGGTAAAATGAGGGTGCGTGTTATAGGCCGGTGCGTGGTATACCCCGATAAATAGGGTATATATATATATATATATATATATATAGTCATGGCTGTAAATGTTCGCCTCCCTCGGGAAAAGGTGGAGCGTTTGAGGGCGCTGTTGCTTGGCTTTCATGGGGCATGGAAGGTGACTTTAGTGCAGTTTCAGTCCCTGTTGGTTTTGTTGAATTTTGCGCGTCGTATTATGCCTATGGACAGGGGTTTTTTCCCGCAGGCGTTCCTTAGCTACCAGGGGTGCTAAGCGCCCGGACCACCGCATGCGTGTTTCCAGAGCCTTGAAGGCGGATTTGGCGGAGTTTCTTGGATTCGTACAACGGTCGGACCTGCTTTCAGTCCTCCATGGTTATGAACGGCGAGATGGCTTTGTTTACGGATGCAGCTGGTGTGGTCGGTTTTGGAGCTGTTTTTGGTTCCCGGTGGTGCGCAGCTGAGTGGCTGCAGTCTTGGCAGTCCTCAGGCTTGTGTCGCAATCTTGTTTTGTTGGAGTTGTTCCCGATTGTGGTTGCCGTTGAGCTCTGGGGGGGCGATGATTTGGGGGATCAGAGGGTGTGTTTTTGGTCTGACAACATGGGGGTTGTCCAGGCTGTAAATGGTCTGTCTTCCAGCTCTCCCCCGATGCTAGCATTACTGCGGCGTTTGGTGCTGCTTTGCTTAGAATTTTATGGTTCAGGGCTCAACATGTGCCTCGAGTGGAGAATCGTGTTGCTGATGCTTTATCACGCTTTCTTTGGCAGGAGTTCCGGCGGCTGTTGCCTCAGGCGGAGTTGGAGGGACATCCGTGTCCGGACTATCTGTGGGAGCTCATGGCGATTACCTGATGTTGCTGGTCCGTGCTTCTGTGGCACCTGCTACATGGTCTTCTCATGGTAAGGCGTGGAATGAGTGGCTGGAGCTAGTGGGCAGTCGTAATGTGGTGGGTGTGGTGCTAGATCGGTTGGAGGTCACGGTGGATTACCTGCTGTCTTTGCGTGCTAAAGGGTGTTCTGGTGCTGTTGCGCATGGCGGGGGTTGCCTTTTATTTTCAACTCCTTGGTTGGTCAGACGTCACCTATTTTTTTTTGTTATACGTCAGGCCCTTAAGGGTTGGTCCCGGGAGCGGGCTGGGCTTGATGTTCGGAGCCCGGTCTCTTTTCCACTTCTGGGGCGTTTGGTGTAGGCGACACTGAGCGTTTGTGGGTCGACTTTTGAGTCGGTTTTGTTTTCTACGACTTTTGTACTTGCTTTTCTTGGGGCATTGCGTATTGGGGAATTGCTGCCGCCTTCCCGTTTTCGTCATGGCGGACTGGGGGTGGCAGACGTCGGTGGTGGTTTTGTGCGTCTGCGCATTCATGGGTCTAAGACTGATCAGGTGGGGAGGGGCTCGTGGCTGGTTTTGCATGCGGTTTCGGGGGCAGCGTGTCCTTTCTTTTTGGTGTCCTCTTTTGTGGCCTCTCGTCCGGAGGGCCCATTGTTTCTGATGGCTCTCTGCTCATGCAGATCCAGTTTTTGTCCATTTTTAGGAGGTGCTTGTCCTCGATGGGTTTGGATCCTCGTGATTTCGGCACTCACTCTTTTCGGATCGGGGCTGCCACGGATGCTGCGTGGGCGAACTTGCCAGAGGATGCAGTAAAGCGCATGGGCCGCTGGCGCTCTGCTTCTTATGCGAGATATATTCGCCCGGATCTGATGGTTGATTTTTAGCTTTTTTTTTGCAGATGGTGGTCATCCAGTGGTGTGGGTGCTTGGGCAGCATGCGGAAACCCATCCTGGCGGCAGGAATTTGGGCTTCCAAGTTGTGGAGGTGTGTTGGCGAGGTGTCGGGGGGGGGGGCTGCGGTGGCCCCAGGTGCTGGCGGAGGTGGTGGGCATCAGTCGGATGTCCCAGGGTCCGGGGCTGCTTGCTCTGCACGTCGGTGGGAACGATCTTTGGTCCACACAGTTGGAGGAGCTTCTGACGATGATGCAGGCGGATCTGGTGCGATTCCCTGCCTTCTTCTCAGAGCTCCTCCTTCTGTGGTCGGAGATTGTTCCTCGGCTGTTTGGCATTGGGCCCGTGACGTGGAGGACATGGAGAGGGCGTGCCGGACGGTGAATGCACGGATGTCTAGGTTCATGCGGCTCAGTTTGGGGCGTGTTCAGACACTTGGAGCTGGAAGGGGACAACCGTGCTTTGCTTCGGTCTGATGGAGTGCACTTGACAGACATCGGGCTCGATGTCTTTCTGTCGGGTTTGCAGGATGGCATTGAGCATGGCCTGTATCTCTTGGGTGGATGTCGGAACCAAGTGTAGGGTTAACTGGTCTCCTCCGTGGCAGAGAAATGAAGAGGATGCGGGTCATCCTGGGTAGACCTGTGCACCTGCGGGTGTGACAGTACCTCCCAGTACGACAAGAAGCCATCAGTGCCTTGTTTGAGATGTTTATATGTTTATAGTTATTTATTTTGTTATTTATAAATAAAAGCTGTGGCCGACTTTCACCCACACAAAAGTAAAATTGGTTGTATGACTTTTATTTTAGTAATTAAGGGGAGGGGAATGGGGCATTTGCTTAGTAGCAAACGTTTTTGGGTCTCGGCAGTCTGGAGGGATAAGCCGTGCATAACATGCTTATCCCCTGACTGCTGAGCAGTGAAGAGTTAAAATCCCCCTCCTGAGTTAGACTGTCCCCCCCCCCCCCTCGGGGTAATCTGCCCGGCAACGGGTCTTGGTAGCACCCAGACAGTAGGGCCCTATCAGGGGGGTTTATGGTTCCCGGGCTTTTTGTTTCCCCCCCCCCCTCCCCATTTATAGGTGGAGGTCCCCCTCCCCCTTTTTCATTCTTATCCCTAGACCCGGAGTTTTGTCCCTCCCTCCCTCCCTGTTTTTATGTTTGTAAGTCACAGCTGGCGGAGAAATGAAGAGGATGCGGGTCATCCTGGGTAGACCTGTGCACCGGTGGGTGTGAAAGTACCTCCCAGTATGACAAGAAGTCATCAGGGCCTTGTTTGAGATGTTTATATGTTTATAGTTATTTATTTTGTTATTTATAAATAAAAGCTGTGGCCGACTTTCACTCACACAAAATTTAAATTGGTCGTATGACTTTTATTTTAGTAATTAAGGGGAGGGGAATGGGGCATTTGCTTAGTAGCAAACGTTTTTGCGTCTCGGCAGTCGGGAGTAAAAAAAGCAAATTTGACATAATGTCACACCAAACTCCAAAAATGGGCTGGAAAAAATTATTAGCACCCTTAACTTAAAGGGGTATTGCAGGAATTTTTTTTTATTTGACTATGTTACAGGGGCTGTAAAGTTAATATAGTTCATAATATAGTGTCTGTACCTGTGTGTGACGTTTTCTCACAATTCTTCTGTGATTTTCACTCCAATATTTATTTTTAATCAGCATACAAAATGACTGTTGTCTGACATTTTTCCCAGCTTGCAATGCGGCCGAGACCTGACTCACTAGTCAGCTGATGACAGGGAGCCTGTCTGCTTCAATGGGTGGAGCGATCGCTTGGTGGGAGAGAGATCAATCTGCAACTAATGCAACAGCTGTAGGCACCCTGATTGAAAACCACAGGTCTTTTGAATGGATGCAGCTCATTTATGTTTCAATGGGTGGGATGGCTGATGTGTGGGAGGGAGGAAAATGGAATAGTGGGATTTGTAGTAAAAAAAAGAAAAGTCAAACAGGAAATACCAGTTCACAAAAAGCTAGCCACAGTGTTATGGTAATCTCACAAAATAGCGATTTAGCCCCAAGACAAGCGCAGATCCTTCCTAAGCATGTCCATTACTGTCTGCCAGGTATGTATTAAAATTAGCTTATGGTGGATAACCCCTTTAATATTTGGTTGTACACCCTTTGGAAAAAATAACTGAAATCAGTCGATTCCTATAACCATCAATAAGCTTCTTACACCTCTCAGCCGGAATGTTGGACCACTCTTCCTTTGCAAACTGCTCCAGGTCTCTCTTATCGGAAGGTGCCTTTTCCCAACAGCAATTTTAAGATGTCTCCACAGGTGTTCAATGGGATTTAGATCTGGACTCATTGCTGGCCACTTCAGAACTCTCCAGCGCTTTGTTGCCATCCATTTCTGGGTGCTTTCTGATGTGTTTGGGGTCATTGTTCTGCTGGAAGACCCAAGATCTCGGACGCAAACCCAGCTTTCTGACACTGGGCTGTACAGTGCGACCCAATATCCGTTGGTAATCCTCAGATTTCATGATGTCTTGCACACATTCAAGGCACCCAGTGCCAGAGGCAGCAAAACAACCACAAAACATCATTGAACCTCCATCATATTTCACTGTAGGTACTGTGTTCTTTCCCAGAATGATTTTGGCTCACTCATTTTGGCAAAATGTAGTCTTGCTTTTTATGTCTGTTTCAGCAGTGGGGTCCTCCTGGGTCTCCTGCCACAGCGTTTCATATCATTTAAATGTCGAAGGATAGTTTGTGCTGACACTGATGCTCCCTGAGCCTGCAGGACAACTTGAATATCTTTGGAACTTGTTTGGGGCTGCTTATCCACCATCCGGACTATCCTGCGTTGATACCTTTCATCCATCAATTTTTCTCTTCTGTCCACGCCCAGGGAGATTAACTACAGTGCCATGGGTTTCAAACTTCTTGATAATGTTGCGCACTGTGGACAAAGGCAAATCTAGATCTCTGGAGATGGACTTGTAACCTTGAGATTGTTGATATTTTTCCACAATTTTGGTTCTCAAGTCCTCAGACAGTTCTCTTCTCCTCTTTCTGTTGTCCATGCTTAGTGTGGCACACAGACACACAATGCAAAGACTAAGTGAACTTCTCTCCTTTTTATCTGCTTTGAGGAGTGATTTTTATATTGCCCACGCCGGTTACTTGCCCCAGGTGAGTTTAAAGGAGCACCACATGCTTGAAATAATCTTATTTTACCACAATTTTGAAAGGGTGCCAATAATTTTGTCCAGCCCATTTTTGGAGTTTGGTGTGACATTGTGTCCAATTTGCTTTTTTTTTCTCCCTTTTTTGGTTTAATTCCAATACACACAAAGGGAATAAACGTGTGTATAGCAAAACGTGTTACTGCAATCCTTTTCTGTGAGAAATACTTAATTTCCTAAAAAAAACTTCAGGGGTGCCAACATTTACGGCCATGACTGTATGTGCCTGAGCCTGTACGCAGTAGCAGAGCATGTAGTTACATTTTTCACCAATAGGGGGCTGTAGATACACAGTATATGCATTTATTATTCTCCCTGATCTTTTACAAGGCCCACCAAGATTTCTTTTTGTAGAATATTGTCCATCCTGGATATTATAATTCTATAGTCTCACCCAGGATGAACTGCTGACATAATTATTGAGCCAAAGTAAATGTAATAAGGAAAGTCCATTGAAAACCAAAGTTTCCTTCTGTAAGTATTCTCTGGAAAGTCCTTCACATTACTTAATGGACAATATTGTGGCCCTGTTGCTTAGCAGCGGGTAACACTGAGTGCAGCTGATGTATACTGATATTTCCCATTTACAGAGAGGACAAGGTGTCGGCTGCACCTTAAAGTTGGCTTAATCTATTTAAAAAACTTAAAGGGGTATTCCGGGCAAAAACATTTTATCACCTATCCAAAAGATAGAGGATAAGATGTCTTATCGCAGGGGGCCCGCTGCTGAGACCCCCCACGATCTCCCTGCAGCGAATGCGGGTGCTGAATCTCCAGTTTAGGAAACCTCCGGGTTTCCGGGACTGGGGACGTGACGTCACGCCACCCCCCTCCATTCATGTCTATGGGAGGGGGCGTGACGGCCGTCACGCCCCCTCCCATAGACATGAATGGAGGGGGCGTGGCGTGACATCACGTCCCCAGTCCCGGAGACCCGGAGGTTTCCTAAACTGGAGATTCAGCACCCGCATTCCGCGGGGGGTGTCAGCAGCGCCCCCCCGATCAGACATCTTATCCCCTAGGGGGAATACCCCTTTAAGGATACAGCAACTAGAAAGCTTATAATTTAAAAGTGTATAGGGAATAAGACACCCCCCCCCCCCCCCCTGAAATCTACACAATGGGTCGCATGCGCTCATTTCTCTTCGGCAGCTCCATAGACAACGAGTGGAGTGGTGTCGCGCATGTGCAAGTCACTGCTCCGTTTAAAGCAATGGAGACAGGTCCCATTCTGCAGACTGCAGAGAGTCCCAGCGGTTGAGCCCTCACAATCAGACACTTATCCCCTATCCAAAAGTGTATAGGGATGAGACAAACCCAATTCCCCCCACAATCTCCAGTAAAAGCTGCGTGTGTTCAGCTCTCTTTGGTGGCTCCAAAAAAGCAATGGAGTGGCAATGTGCATGCGTAAGTAAGTGCTCCGTTCAAAACAATGAAGATGCATTTTGTAGATTGCAGGGGGTTCCAGCAGTTGGGCCCCCGCAATCTAACACTTATCCCCTATACTTTGCATAGGGGATACATTTAACTCAGAATATCACTTTGAAGGGGTTTTTCAGTTTAGAGTGGAATCTTCTAAACCAGTGTTTCCCAACCAGGGTGCCTCCAGATGTTTCAAAACTACATTTCCAAGCATGCCTGGACAAGCAGAGGTTGCCCGGGCAAGCTGGGAGTTGTAGATTTGCAACAGCTGGAGGCACTCTGGTTGGGAAACACTGCTTTAACCAGTTAGAAAGAGCAACTACAAAATATAAAGAGTGATTACAAAGAGCGTCTCTCACTCTGGAGGACCTGTCCTGCATGACACAGACAACCCTCTGATGTAAATGGACACTGTGTAATGTATCATTTACCCTGTGGTGGCGCTGTAGGGAAAATTAAACATTTGTAAATGACATCTATTAAAAAGTCTTTACCCTTCCAGTACTTATTAGCAGCTATATGCTACAGAGAAAACTCTTTTCTTTTTTAATTTCTTTTTTGTCTGACACCTCTGTCCGTGTCAGGAACTGTCCAGAGCAGCATAGGGTCGCAATGGGGATTTTCTCCTGCTCTGGACAGTTCCTGATACGGGCATCAGGTGTCAGCAGAGAGCACTGTGGACAAGACAAAAAAGAAAAAAAAAGAATTTCCTCTGTAGCATACAGCTGCTAAAATGTACTGGAAGGGTAAATATTTTTAATAGAAGTCATTTACTACTCTGTTTAACTTTCTGGCACCAGTTGATTAAAAATATTTTTTTTCCACAGGAGTACCCCTTTAAATCTTTCGGTCAAAAGCAAAGGTGTAACTTGTAGCTTCTGGGTCCTGATCCAAAAACTGCTATATGGCATGACAGCATCTTCACCGTGGTGACCTATATAACATAAGGCCATGATCACAAGACGGAACTTCAGAGTGGAATCCAGCTGAAAAATTCTGCATGGAAATTGCATTGCAGCAGCGTCCCATTGCTTTCAATAGGATTCTGTTGCACTGTGCACATGGCGGAAATTCCGCTACAGAAACATTGGCTACGAAAATCCAATACCAGCCGAAAGAAATGGTAATTCTTTTGGTTGAATCCGCTCGTAAATGCACTGCCGTCTATGTCGGCACCCGTTATTTGGGGGATTGTTATCAGGATGAACATTCTGCAAATTTTCGGTCAAGTGAACAAGGCCTAATACAGAGCTCCCATTATAAAGGGGCATGTCCACGTCACCCAATTAATAATGGAGCACAAGGTCATTATAAGGGTGAGTTCACATGGGTTACTTTGATGTGGTTTTTAAGGCCAAAACTAGGAGTGGATTAAGAAGTTCTGTGTATTATGGCCCACGTCTTACTCCTTGTAATAGAAGCTTTTTTATTCTCAGCAGAGCCTTATCTCCAGGCCGCAGAGCACTACATGAATATCAGGTATTGTACTTGTGTGAGGAATCTTCATATAAGTCTTTCTTCATACTGCATTGTGGTAAACAACTCATTCCATATCTGCTTTGAAAGACAGATTATAATCTTTCTACACAGACGGCTCAGCACTACACTGCTTGACAGGACCTGACATAGACGGAATAAGACGGCCCAGTCATGCTGCAGCACTCTGTAACCCCATCCTATGGCAGTGCCAGCAGGGCATGGAGCTGTACACCGTTTATCTGTAACATGCCGACTGCAACCAAGGTGCATTGTGGGACTGCGAGGCCATCTTCACATGGCAGAATTTTCTCAATGGGTCTCTGATTCCACAAGGATTTCTGGCAAAATTTACACGTGGAAATTCTGTTTGAAACCTGCCTCAGATTATTGTGCGCCATGGCTTTTTCATGGAAAAGTAGAGGAAATTCCATGAGGAAATTCTGCCGTGTGAGCATAGCCTGAATGACTCCAGGTGCTCTGTGGCTTCTCTTGTTTTAGAAATATTGCAGCATTGACTTCAATGGACTATGCTAAGGAATTCTGCAAAAACTATCGACAGGTTCAATCTAGAATGCAATATTTCTGCATCGGAAAATTTGCTGTGTGAATGGAACAGTAGAACTCCATTGAAGAATTTCCATTCTGCATGGAAATTCTGCCGTGTGAACATAGCCTTAGACTATGTTCACATGGCAGAATTCTGCATGGACATTCCCCTGCTGCAGAGTCCCATTGATTATGACTGTGGATTGGGGCACAGCAGCTGACACAGAAGCATAGTCATTGTTATGGGGGCTCTGTGGCTGTCACTTATAAACATTAGGGGTGTAAGAAAAAAACCGATTCACTCCATTATCGCGATTTTTCATTTGGCAATACTGTATCGATTTTTGAATCAATCTTTTTAGGGATGTGGAATTCGTATCTCCCGATGTCCGGGACATGCAGTTCCGGGCGCCGGGCAGGTGAATTTTTCCGGCTCGTGCAAGCAGGGCCGGACCTGACAAGTGCGTTGGTGCTAAGCAGTCTATATGGAGCGGGCTCCCGACTCGTGACCGCTCCATACTCTGCAGCCCCCGGCTGATTTCAGTAGCCGGGGGCCCCCGCTAATAGCCAGCATGCAGCAATTGCCATGGCCGGCTATTAACCCTTTGGATCGCCGCTGTCAAAGTTGACAGCGGCGTCTAAAGGACATGTGAATGCTCCCTGGTGGGCTAGTGGGGTGGATCCACTATAGAGGTAGCCGGAGGGCTTACCTCTGTTCCCTGGTGTCCGTGGCTCTGTCATTGATAGATCCTGGCTGGACCAGTTCAATAGAACTCTATTCATCTGTATGAGGAATCTAATGATTCCTCTTAAAAGTCTAATAAAGTGTATAAAAAAAAATGTTTTAATAAAAGTTTAAAAGACACACATTAACCCCTTCCATATTAAAAGTTCAAATCACCCCCTATTCCTATATAAAAACATGTAAACATAATAAAAATAAACATATTTGGTATCGCTGAGCGCGTAAAAATCGCCAAATATATCGTCTTTAAGACAGAATCGGGATATGTCGCGAAATATCGTATCGTCATACGTGTATCGTGATACGTATCGTATCGCCAGATTCTTGCAGATTCACACCCCTAATAAACATACTGAGGTTGTAGGTATCGTGGATGTCATAGCTATGAGGCCACAAAGTCTTGGAACTACTGAGGACATTGACATAGCTATGGAGGCTTTCCAGACAGCACTAGGAACCTTTCGGCTGTCTGTCTTGTGAAGACTAGTGTACATCTAACTTGGTACCCACAGTTCTAGGTACTCAATGCTACACGAGGGAAAGTCACATACACCTGTCCTCCTGGCGCCATCACACGTCTTTACCACTCTTGAAACCTCTTCATCTAGTCAGGTTCTATCTATAATGTAACTTGTTCTTAAAAAGCAGACTATGAGGTGTAGAGGCTTGTGACATCCTTGAGACATGACAAGAATGCAGCGTTAATTCTCCGGGGACATGACATCACCTCAGGTATTCACAGAATGCCAACAATCCTTCCTCACACGCCAGTGACATCACTCATCCGTACACGGGAGCCACGGCTGCACCATAGTGGTTCTTTGGGTTCACATCATGATTTTGCCATACTGTTTTACGTCAGTTTTTGTTGTTGCATAAAAACTGTCAAAACTGTATGCAAACTTGTGCTATACATTTATACTGCATACAGTTTTAAACCGTATGGGTTTTGATGTCCGCTTGCATCAGTTTTTGCAAAAAAAGTATACTTTTTTGGATTAACACTTTCTTGCAATAAAGTTCAGATTGTTTTATTGATATTCCAAAGAAAGTATTGGTTAGCCATGTGCAAGAAAAATACAACGTATCTGAAAAACCATATGCCACTGTAGACCCATCCGTTTTTCATTAACTTCAATGTTGAAAAAACGTACACGGTTCGTATACGGTTTTTAACCCCCTGCCGCAAATGGACGTTCATTAACGTCCATCTGCGGCTCCTGAGGTAGGACGCTCACCTGCTGAGCGCGCATCATACCCGGTGGTTCCCGGTTGCTATAGGCAACCAGGACCCACGGCTAATGCTGGACATCGCTGATCGGGGTGATGTCCGGCATTAACCCTTTAGTTTGATCGCCGTGTCTAAAACGAAAGTAAACATTGCCGGTTAGCTCAGTGGTGCTGTTCAAGACCGCCACGGTGAAATTGCGGCGTCCCAAACAGCTTGCAGGACGCGAGGATGCTCCCTACCTGCCTCCTCGCTGTCCAATCGCCGAATGACTGCTTCGTGCCTGAGATCCAGGCAGGCGCAGTCGAGCGCCGATAACACTGATCAATGCCATGCATATGTGGTATCTCCGCATGCGTAAATGTACGAACTATAAAAATACATTGTTAATTGAACCGCACAGTTAATGGTGTACACTAGAGATGAGCAAACTTCCAGTAATTCGATTCGTCACAAACTTATCGGCTCGGCGTTTGCTGACTTTATCCTGCATAAATTAGTTCCACTTTCAGGTGCTCCGGTGGGCTGGAGACTCTCTCCTAGGACTGTATCCACCTTTTTCAGCCCACCGGAGCACCTGAAAGCTGAACTCATTTATGCAGGATAAAATCAGCAACCGCCGAGCTGAGAGGTTTGTGACGAATCAAATTACTGGAAGTTCGCTCATCTCTAGTGTACACTTAAAAAAAAAAATCAAAAGTTCAAAATATCGTATTTTTGGTCGCTTTCTGTACCATTAAAAAAAGTGATCAAAAAGTCCAATCAAAACAAAAATGGTACCGATAAAAATTTCAGATCACAGCGCAAAAAATGAGCCCTCATATCGCCCCTTATACGGAAATATAAAGTTATAGGGGTCAGAAGAGAACATTTTTCAACGTATTAATTTTGGTGCATGTAGTTATAATTTTTTTTAGTAGTAAAAATAAATCAAACCTATATAAATTGGGTATCCTTGCGACCGTATGGACCTACAGAATAAATATAAGGTGCAATTTGTACCGAAAACTGCACTGCATCGAAACTGAAGCCGCCAAAAATTACAAAATGGCTTTTTTTTTTCACTTTTGCCCTACAAATAATTTTTTGCTGCTTTCGCCGTAGATTTTGTAGTGAAATTATTAATGGTATTACAAAGTCAGATTGTTGGCGTAAAGAACAAGCCCTCATATGGATTTTTAGGTGGAAAATTAAAAGTGTTATGATTTTTAGAAGATGAGGAGGAAAAAACAAAAGTGCAAAAATGAAAAATCGCCAAAAAGGGACGGGATTAAACAGGACACAAAACCATAGTAGACTGCAGTTGTGTACAGTAACAAAAAATACACAACTCTATACGGTTGTATATGGTTTTCCTATTCAAAATCGTGATGTGAATGCACCAGCCCACAAGTCCACATGCTGGGAATGTTACCCCGCAGATTTCATTGTAAGCGCACAGCTATAAGTATATGAGAGTCTTCAGCTGGGTTCACACTGCTTTACTGCACTGCCTCCAAGATATACGATGGATCCTGTCAAAACAGGAATGGCGAAGGTATGCTGTGACATTGCAATGGGACCCATTCATCCGTGCTGAAAATCTGGGAATTTCTTAAAGGACATCTGCAGCCTAAATACACTTATCCCCTATCCACATGATCGTGGGGGTCCAAATGCTGGGATCCCCGTGATCTCCTGCACCGGGCCACGGCTCTGCCGTGCAGGAGGCGTGCCGGCCACAGAATGACGCCGCGGCCAACACGCCTCCTCCATGTAGTTCTATGGGAGAGGCGGGGATGCAGAGTTTGTGGATCCCCCCTCCCCCATAAAGCTGTATGGGGAGGGGCAGGAAACTTTTATATATGTACAACACAAATAGAGAAACACAGCCGCACATCCACCATTTTGTATTTTGATCTACTTGCTTCTCAGCATAATTTTCAAAAAACTAACAGGTTGTTATTATACATTTTGATAAAAAAAAAATACAAGCCCACTCGCCACGTCAAGGCCACCTAGTGAGATTGGGTCCCTAACTTAACACTGGCGTAGCGCCTCTGAGACACCAGGGGGAAGGACCCAGTGGCCAGGCAGCCCCACTGCTGCCCGACCAAGCCCCTGGCTTTGGGCCGCACCACCCCACAGACAAAGCATCACAGAAACAATGGCCGCCACAGGGCACCACACCAATGTGAACACCTACCATGTCAGAGGGCTGAGAGAATGTAAGGAGGAACCCCGTATGCAGTCTCCTGCTAATTAAAAACGCCTGGGCCAAATGGGTGGCCTTGACGTGGCGAGTGGGTTTGTACTTTTTGATCAAAATGTATACAGTGATCCCTCAACCTACAATGGCCTGAACATACAATAGTTTCAACATACAATGGTCTCAACGGTGAAACCAGACTCAACATACAATGCTATGGAATCTGCAAAACGTGTCAATGGCTGGAAGAACTGACCAATCAGAATAAACATTCACTGGTAAAACCCCTGTATTCCTAAAGTGCATGTACTGACTGGCTGTCTGGTAGCGCCCCCCTACAGTACACGGAGGTATTACATGTTCTGTACTACTTTTAACCTATGCCACGATTAGCTGCTCCTTTGGACACCAGGTGAGGGCGGCTCCATTTTACTTTTTTGGGCCATTGGGGGAGATTTATCAAATCCTGTTACCCATAGCAACCAATCAGATCACTTCTTTCATTTTTAACAAGGCCTCTGCAAAATGTAAGAAGCGATCTGATTGGTTGCTATGGGCAACTGGGAAACTTTTCCTTTACACAGGTTTTGATAACTCTCCCCCATTGTATGTACTGTACAGGACCCTGAAGAAGCTCCTGTCCTCTACATAGACCAGTGTTTCCCAACGAGGATGCCTCCAGCTGTTGCAAAACTACAACTTCCAGCATGCCCGGACAGCCTTCGGCTGTCCGGGCATGCTGGGAGTTGTAGTTTTGCAACAGCTTGAGCTCCCTGCAGTTCTTTCTTACTTTTATATGTAAGGATTTGCTTTATCTATATTAGTTATCACTTTTTCCTATTTTTGGATGACATTTTGGGGCTTCAGAACCAATTACCAGGTTTCCATAGAGTTCCGGTCTCATCATACGATGGTTTCAACATACAATGGTCGTCCTGGAACCAATTAATATTGTAACTTGAGGGACCACTGTACTAACAACCTGTTAGTGTTTGAATTTATGCTGAGAAGCAAGTAGATCAAAATACAAATTGTGGATGAGTGGCTGTGTTTCTGTTTCTCTATTTTTGTTTTAAAACTTTTATATAAATTTTCTAAGTTTCTGCACCTAGGAAAGCTGGGTGACAAGATAACAACCATTGTAGCTGTCATTACGGATCCCATAGAGGTTGTCAGTGTATCCTGTATTGCAAGCCTACCTAGTCAAGCAGCAATAGCTGGTATATCGCTACTCAATATAGCACTACTAGGTAGCTTTGCCTTTAAGGATCCCAGGAAAGCTGGGTGACAAGATAACAACCATTGTAGCTGTCATTACGGATCCCATGGAGGTTGTCAGTGTGTCCTGTATTGCAAGCCTACCTAGTCAAGCAGCAATAGCTGGTATATCGCTATTCAATATAGCACTACTAGGCAGCTTTGCCTTTAAGGATACCAGGAAAGCTGGGTGACAACCATTATGGCTGCCATTATGGCTCCCATGGGGGTTGTCATTGTGTCCTGTATTGTAAACCTGCCTAGTAAAGTAGCAACAGGGGGTATATCACTACTAGACGGCTGTGCCATTCATGACACCAGGAAAGCTAGGTGACAACCATTATAGCTCCCATTGTAGTTGTCATTTTGTTCTGTATTGTAAATCTGCCTTGTGGAGTAGTAATAGAGGGTATATCGCTACAGTGTATAGCACTACTAGGTAGCTTTGCCATTCAGGATACCAGAAAAGCTAGGTGACAATCTTTATAGCTGCCATTACGAATTCCATGGGTGTTGTCAGTGTGTACTGTTTTGTAAACCTGGGGTATATTACCACTAGGTATAGCACTGCCAAGCAGCTTTGCCATTCAGGGTATCAAGAAAGTTGTGTGACAACCATTATAACTGCCATTATTACAGCTCCCATGGGGGTTGTCGGTGTGTCCTGCATTGTAAACCTGCCTAGTGGAGTAGCAATATGAGTGATATCACTACTGAGTATAGCACTATTAGGCACAATTGCCATTCAGGATACCAGGAAAGCTGAGTGAGCACTGGGAATGGAAATGGCAGCAAGTTGCCACTAAGCTTTACCAGGTGCAGAAGCTTGTGCAACTCACATACATGATATTAATGCATCAATAAAGCTTGGTAATAAAACTTATGGAGAAGTTTATCACACAATGCACCCACTATATCACCCAACAAAATGGCCGATACTAGCAGTTCCATCATGTCAGTACATGACAGCAGCTCATGCTCACTATCCTTGTTTACCCTGGTAGTCATGATGGAGAGTCAGCCTCACGTCACCTCAGTCCTCCCACTATACGGGTTTCCCCGCCTCATGCCTCCGGCCTTCATCCACCTCGTAATCCCCGGCCTGGCGTGATTGCTGTATCCGGATTTGTGGGCGGCACAGGCGGCCTGAGAGTCGTCCCCGGTGCCGGGAGGAGGAGGCTGAGAGCTCCAAGGGCCTTGGGCCTCAGAGCCCGACGTGGTATAGGTAATGGCAATATATGGCATTGTGACTATAATACATGACATATATTAGATGTAGATTATATAAAACAGTGGTCCCCAAACGGTGGACCTCCAGCTGTTGCAAAACTACAACTCCCAGCATCCCCGGACAGCCAACGGCTGTCCGGGGATGCTGGGAGTTGTAGTTTTGCAACAGCTGGAGGTCCACCGTTTGGAGGCTTCTGAAATAAAGTAATAAAGCCACCATTATACAGTATATGACTTATATAAAGATGGGGAAATGTATTTATAATGTTACGCAAAATATTTGTTCACGCTGTGATACTGACTTACAACGGTTGTTTTGTGACGCGTATCTGACCACCCAGCTTAAAGGGGTACTCCACTGGAAAACGTATTTATTTTTTTAAATCAACTGGTGCCAGAAAGTTAAACAGATTTGTAAATTACTTCTATTTGAAATAAAAAAAATCTTAATCCTTTCAGTTCTTTTCTTTTTGAATTTCCTTTCTGCCGGACCACAGTGCTCTCTGCTGACACCTCTGTCCATTTTAGGAACTGTTTAGAGCAGGATAGGTTTTCTATGGGCAATTGCTCCTACTCTGGACAGTTCCTAAAATGAACAGAGGTGTCAGCAGAGAGCATTGTGGTCAGGCAGAAAGGAAATTCAATAAGAAAAGAACTTCCTCTGGATTTTTTAATTGAAGTAATTAACAAATCTGTTTAACTGTCTGTCACCAGTTGATTAAAAAAAAAAAAAAATGTTTTCCAGCGGAGTATCCCTTTAACGTACACATCCTGAATTTTGTTTTCAAAAATACAACACCCTGCGGAAATCTGCAGGGTGTGTCCGTAACAAGAGTAACAAAAATATATGCGGATATATGCCAATTGGGGAAAATCCCTTAACCCCCCCAAAAAAAATAAATAAATAAATTTAAAAAAAACCACAGCGAGAAGTTATTTTTGTACAGTATTGATCAGATGCTCAGTACTACAATTCCCAGAATGCCCTGCTTTCCTCAGCTCTCCATCACCGCCCTCCCACAGCACGTCTGTCAGTTCCCACCCAGAGCTGTTGCAGAACATCTAATTTCTCTGCAGACTATCACACAATCAGTGAGGTTGCAGGACCTGTTGTATCACTCCCTGCCTGCTCCTCTGCCTGTGACATTGTTCAGGTCAAATATCTTAATAAAGATATATACATACACACACACAAAATGAGGTCTCATTGTACCACAAAATCTATGGTGAAACCAAAAAAATTATTTGTGGAGCAAAAAAACAACAACTTATTTTGCAACATTTGGGGGGCTTTCATTTCTACGCACTGCTCTTTTAGGTAAAAATGGCATGTTATCTTTATTCTGTAGATCCACACGATCATAACCAGTTAACATAGGTTTTATTTTATTTTACTACTTTAAAAAAATTATAACTTTTTATGTGAAAATTTGTGTGCTTAAAATTGTCTTCTTCAGACCCCTATAATCCATTTATTTTTCTGTATACAAGGCTGTATGAGGGCTCATTTTTTGTGCTGTGATCTTTTTATCGGTTCCATTTTTGTTTTCATGGGATTTTTTGATCACTTTTTATGATATTTTTTTTGCTATTTATAAAGTACCCAAAAGTAGTTAGTATATTTTTTTTTACATTTACCCCATTGACTGTGAGGGTCAATTAACATTATACTTTACTAGTTTGGACATTTACGCATGCAACGATACCACATATATTTATTTAGTTTATAAAAAAAAAAATGAAAAAGGGGGGTGATTCAAACTTTTATTTGTGAAGGGGCTTATTCACATTTATTAGTCCCCATAGCATACTGGGAGTTGTAGTTTTGCATCAGCTGGCGGCGCACTGGTTGGCAATTACTGCTCTACACAATGGATGTGTGTTTATCCAGAGGGCCTTGGCATTTGCCCAAGACTGCATGGAACTGATGCCAGCTACAATCTTGCTCGAGCCTTCCCTTGTTATACTAACAATAGTGATCTATACATGTCCACCTGGAAAGCACTTATCTGCAATAGTACCTGCTGTCCAGAGCAGCTTTCAAGGCAAAAAGTTAAAAGAATATTTTTATAATGAGAATTTCTTGGTATATCTGGTTGGTGGCAGCTCCTGGGCTTCTTCATATGTTCCATCATCTCATTGTGTACATTCGATGGGCATTTGTTAGTGCCATGTATGACACAACTGTTATGCTGCAACATAGTAAAAGGTGCAGATTTACAGTAAAGCACATGACAACAAGCAGGAAACCACAACCCGAGAGAATGGAAGTGGTAGTTCCTTCTGCAGAACTGTGATGTACAGTCATGGCCGTAAATGATTGCAGAAAAGGATTGCAGTAACACATGTTTTGCTATACACATGTTTATTCCCTTTGTGTGTATTGGAACTAAACCAAAAAAGGGAGGAAAAAAGCAAATTGAACATTATGTCACACCAAACTCCAAAAATGGGCTGGACAAAATTATTGGCACCCTTAAAGGGGTACTCCGGTGCTTACACATCTTATCCCCTATCCAAAGGATAGGGGATAAGATGCCTTATCGCTGGAGTCCCGCAGCTGGGGACCCCCGGGATCTTGCAAGCGGCACCCCGTTTGTAATCAGCCCCTGGAGCGTGTTCGCTCCGGGTCTGATTACGGTCGACCGTAGGGCCGGTGGCGTGTGACATCATGCCTCTGCCCCCCGTGGGACGTCACGCTCCGCCCCTCAATGCAAGCCTACGGGAGGGGGCGTGATAGCTATCTTTAGCTTACCAGGTTTTGACTTGGACCTGGGGGTTAGTGGACCTGTGGATCCGTGGCTGCGTGGTAGACTTTAGGCCTCTTTAGGACACTAGACACTCTTTAGGACACTCCGGCACTGTCTGCAGTCTGTGCAACACAGGCAGACTACACCTTCCATAACTTTTTCCTGATCATCTCCTGGGAACACCTGGCCGGACCAAATACCTACTTCCCGCAGACGCTACCATAAGATTAATTGCCTCTACCTTGGACCAGTACCTATATCTTTGGATAATGTAGGAGCTATCTACCCTATCTACAAAATCCCTATGATACTCATCTTATCAGCAACTGTCCATACGTCTACCACTTGTCCTCTTCTATAACCAAAGTGAGGACTACCTCTATATGCATACTATCAAAGTATCTTCTAGCTATACATGTGAACGTACACTGACTGCTGTGCATGGGTCTGTTTATGACCCCCTTCTAAGTATTCCTACGAATCCCTGAGGAGCTACCTGTAATGTTAGAGTAGCGAAATGCGTCGGATGTGTATGGTATTAACTGTATATGTATAATGGTATCCAAGGTTATGCACTGATATATATATAGACATGTATGTCTATATTAATGAATACTGAACTATTATGATTAATCCTTTTTGACTAATAAATACCTTAGTGGAAATAGTTTTTCTTGATTTTTCTGAGCAGTGGATGTCAGAATGAGCAGCAGAACAGGGATTTGTGAGCCAATCGCAGAAGCTAGACACATAAAAAAAGAATCTGCAGGACTTAGTGAGTAACATATAGAAGCATGAATTTTTGCTACCTGGTTCTTACTGGATGTTTTTTTTTTTTTTTTTTGCACCTAAGGGTAAGTTCACACAGGACTGAAAGAAAATCCCCAAAATCCCATCCACACGCTGCACAGAAATTTACCTTGAGGGTAGGGTCACACGTAATGGCTCCGCAGTGTATTTTACACTGCGGATCCGCCTGTGACCCAACCCAGCTGTTGACAACCCCCACAGCGCATGCGCAGTGTATACTCAGATATCGCGGCTGCTCCGCGATGTCTTAGTACCCTGCAGTGCACCCGGCGACTCGCAGGCCCCTGTGTGGCTGCTCGGAGAGGAAGATTGCTGCTGCGAGCAGGCCAGGGGGCCAGGCGAGGCATGGCAGGGGGTGGCAACAGCTGGAGGCTCACTATGCGTCAGGTCACCGCTTGTGTGAACGCACCCTTAAGGTAGGGTCACATGTAAGGGATCCGCAGCGTATTTTACGCTGCTGATCTGTTACGTGTGACCCTACTCTTAAGGGTGCGTTCACACGAGGGAATTTTTGTGCAGATTTTCTGCAGCTGATCTGCTGCTTTTTATTTTCTGCTGCTTATTTTATCATTGACTTAAAATAAGCAGCAAAATCCACAGGAAATTCTGCAGTGGCAGATCCCGACCAAAATCTGTGCCATTAGGTGCAAATGTTCATGCAGATTGTTTGGGGTTGAAGACTTAGTGCCCACAGTGTTTTTTTTTTTCTGCCACAAAAATGAACAGCTGAGATGTGAGGCATACTGCCACAGGTTATGGCATGGTTACGGATGTTTGGATGTTCATTCATTGGGGCTAATTCGCATCCTAGGTTTTCTATATTAAATGTGCATTATATATTCATGTAGATTTGAAGGCACCACTGTTTGCAATAAGACTATTAAAAACAATGGGTTGTGCATTGCACATTATACCTGTGTCAAATACAGAAGACACACTCAAATTTTTTCTTTTTTTTTCTTTTGCTCTTTGTCACCAGAAGCAAAAATGTTGGGCACATATCAATAGATGCAAAACAGCAGTGCCAGGACAAGGGTAAGTGTTTTACGCAAATACCTATAGAGCAACTACCTGCTCTTTGGAGATCTGCGCGCCTCCTGGCACGGCTGCATCTATTAGTACCTGTGTCCTCTAATACCTGCCCCCTCAGTTGGCGCACACTCCTAGGTCACTTAGAAGGAGACTCCAACCGGGGAAGCTGATTGGCTCTTTACACGTTGCTTCTTCCAGCCAATATGGGAACATGAGAAAGCGATATGGGCAGGCATCACGTATTGCAGTGTCCCCCAGCCCCCAAAACTGCAATGCCCATCAGTCTATGTCAGGGCCTGATGGGCCTTGTAATTTAGCAACAGCTGGAGAGCTACAGGTTTGGGAAATTTGGTGTATAAATTGCTAAATGCACCATATGATGTCTTGTCACCTTACTTTATGTACCTTAAATACCCATGAACTTTGCTCCACCTGTTTCGATGTTTTATTTAATGGATTCCATCCGAAATTTTTACTGGTATGAAACAATAAATCCATTTTTATTGCATGAACCTCCTCTGTAACATATCACTGTTAGAAATGCAGGACTATGCCTCAGGTCATAACACAATAATGTTATTTTTCCGCTAATATATGTCATTGTCTTCAACACCAAAGTGACAGCGTTCCTAGCTGCCTCCATGAATGCAGACTTATGCTGGATCAGCAGTATCCCACACGATATCTGCAGTTATCGCTGTTGTAACATGTGGACCGGATTCCTCTAATGAGAAGGAATTTACAATAGCCGATGCACATTTCTTAGGTTACATCTTTTACGTTTCTTCTGTATTAACCCCATCTTCACCTTAAGGACCAGAGCATTTTTTGCACATCTGACCACTGTCACTTTAAGCATTAATAACTCTGCGATGCTTTTACTTATGAATTTGATTCTGAGATAATTTTTTCGTGACATATTGTACTTTAATATAGTGGTAAATTTTCATCAATACTTGTTGCATCATTTCTCGTTGAAAAATTCAAAAATTTTGCATTTTTTTTTTACTTTGAAGCTCTGTGCTTGTAAGGAAAATAGACATACGAAATAAATTATATATTGATTCGCATATACAATAGTCTTTTGGGGGTCTTTTTTTCCTTTTACCGCTTGTAAAATTAAAAGTATGGGGCAACATGCTGGTGTAGACCCCAACTTTACCTTTTCATATGGGGTAAAAGGAGAAAAATCCCCCCCAAAATTTGTAACGCAATTTCTCCCCAGTACGGAGATACCCCATATGTGGCCCTAAACGGTTTCCTTGAAATACGACAGGGCTCTGAAGTGAGAGAGCGCCATGCGCATTTGAGGCCTAAATTGGGGATTTGCATTCGCCACCAAAATACCCTATGGCAGTGTTTCCCAAACAGGGTGTCTCCAGCTGTTGCAAAACTCTTAGCATGCCTTGACAGTCAGTGGCTGTCCGGCAATACTGGGAGTTGTTGTTTTTCAACAGCTGGAGGCTCCGTTTTTCAAACAGTGGCGTACAACACGTTTTTTTTATTTATTTTTATTGTGGGAGGGGACTGTGTAAGGGTTTAGTGTATATGTAGTGTTTTAATTTTTATTTTGTGTTAGTTTAGTGTAGTGTTTTTAGGGTACAGTCACACTGGTGGGGGTTTACAGTGAGTTTCTCGCTGGGAGTTTGAGCTGCAACGGAAAATTAGCCGTATCTCAAACTTGCAGCAGAAAACTCGCTGTAAACCTTCATCTGTTGCATAACTACAACTCCCAGCATGCACGGACAGCCGACGGCTGAAGGTACACTGATTGTGAAACAGAGTTTGTGTTCTAACTGTTTTGCAACCAGTGTGCCTCCAGCTGTTGCAAAAATACAACTCCCAGCATGCACTGAGAGACCGTACATGCTGGGAGTTGTAGTTATGCAACAGCTGGGGGCACATTGGTTGCGAAACACAGAGTTTGTTACTTAAAGCATTGTTTCGCAATCAGTGTGCCTCCAGCTGTTACAAAACTAGAACTCCCAGCATGTACGGTGTCTCAATGCATGCTGGGAGTTGTATTTTTGCAACAGCTGGAGGCACACTGGTTGCGAAAGAGGACACGAACTCTGTTTCACAACCAGTGTGCCTTCAGCTGTTGCAAAACTGTAACTCTCAGCCCTTTGGCGGTGCATGCTGCGAGTTGTTGCCAAGCAACAGCAGGAGGTGAACAGGCCTCACCTCCTGCTGTATCCTGCCGCCTGCACTGCTGGGACCGCCGCCACTGCTGCCACCGCTCCTGCTGCTCTTGTCTGCCACCAGCTCCTGAGGGGACCCCCCCCGGGCCAGGCAAAGATAGGAGACCCCCGCCGGCCCCGATCACCGCCCAGCAGGGTAGTGATTGGTCATTCGTTCCCATACCACCTCACTCCTGCTGGGTAGACGGCCCCATTCACCTTTTTTTTCCGGGTCATCAGAGACCCGATTGACCCGGAATCGCTGCAAATCGCTGGTCTGAATTGACCAGGGGTTTGCACAGGGTGCCTGCTGAATTATTTCAGCAGGCATCCCAGTCCCTGCCCGGTGAACTACGGGGGCTGGAATTCCCACAGGTGTACAGGTATGCCCTTGGTCCTTAAGTACTAGGATGTCAGGGCGTACCCGTACGCCCGTGGCCCTTAAGGTGTTAAACATTTTTTAAATCAACTGGTGCCAGAAAGTTAAACAGATTTGTAAATGACTTCTATTAAAAAATCTTAATCCTTCCAGTACTTATCAGCTGCTGTATTATACAGAGGTAGTTCTTTTGTTTTTGAAATTTCTTTTCTTTTCAGTCTGACCACAGTGCTCTCTGCTGACACCTCTGTCCATGTCAGTAACTATCCAGAGCAGGATAGGTTTGCTATGGAAAATTGTTCCTGCTCTGGATAGTTCCTGACATGGACAGGTGTCTGCAGAGAGCACCGTGGACAGACAAAAAGGAAATTCAAAAAGAAATGAACTTCCTCTGTATTATACAGCAGCTTATAAGTACTGGAATTTTTAAATAGAAGTAAAATCTGAGGGGTTATCCAGGAAAAACTTTTTTATATATATCAACTGCCTCCAGAAAGTTAACCAGATTTGTAAATTACTTCTATTAAAAAATCTTAATCCTTCCAGTACTTATGAGCTGCTGAAGTTGAGTGCTCTCTGCTGACACCTGACTCTGGAACTGTCCAGAGTAGAAGCAAATCCCCATAGCAAACCTCTTCTACTTTGTGCAGTTCCTGAGACAAGCAGAGATGTCAGCAGAGAGCAATGTTGCCAGACAGAAAAGGACAACTCAACTTCAGCAGCTGATAATTATTGGAAATATTAACCCCTTAACTTAAGGACGCAGCCCTTTTTCACCTTAAGGACTGAGCCCTTTTTCGCAATTCTGACCACCGTCACTTTACGAATTAATAACGCGAAAGTGCTTTTACCGAATATTCTGTTTCTGAGATTGTTTTTTCGTGACATATTCTACTTTATTTTGGTGGTAAATTTTCGGCGTTAATGGCATTTTTCTAACTTTGAAGCTCTCTACTTGTAAGGAAAATGGATATTCCAAATACATTTTATTTTTCTTCACAAATACAATTTCCACTTTATGTTGGCATCATAAAATGGACATACTTTTGCTTTTTGAAAAAATTAGAGGGCTTCAAAGTAGAGCAGCAATTTTCAAAAATGTCATGAAAATTGCTAAATCTGAAGGGACAGATGTTACAGAACTACAACTCCCAGCATGCCTGGGCAGTCGAGGCATGCTGAGAGTTGTAGTTTGGCAACATCTGGAGGGCTACCGTTTGGGCACCACTGTAACAGTGGTCTCCAAGCTGTGACCCTCCAGATGTTGCAAAACTACAACTCCCAGGATTCCCAGACAGCCTTTGGCTGTCTGGGCATGCTGGGAGTTGCAGTTTGGCCTTCCTAGTGGTTGCCACAGTAAAGATCGTTTTGCTTTCACTTTCAATTCTCCCCCCCACTGTCGATTCCCTACCTGAGCAAGGATCCAGCAGGCTCCAGCGAAGATTCCAGGTCCCCAGGCATCTTCTTCTGCAGGTACGGCCTCCATCTTCTTCCCAGATCCCCTCGACATCCAGGGGCGGGCAGAACGGGGGGGTTGCAATGGCAACCCCCTGTCCTGCGCTGCCATTGGTCAGAACTCCGTTCTGCTAATGGCAGGGGATAGGAGGAGATCGCAGTTTTGCGACCTCACTCCTATCCCTTAGGCTGATTAGGGCTGTTGCTGACAGCTCCGATCAGCCCTATTTTCCGGGTGATCGGGTCACCAGACACCCGATCAGCCCGGAATTGGAGAAAATCGCATGTCTCAATTGACATATGATTTTCTCCGATCGCTGACATGGGGGGGTCTCAGGACCCCCCTGGGCGATGTGCCGGGGTGCCTGTTGAATGATTTCAGCAGGCATCCGGCTCCGGTCCCCAACCGGCTAGCGGTGGGGACCGGATTTCCCACGGGCGTATGGATACGCCCTCGGTCCTTAAGGACTCGGAATGCAGGGCATATCCATACGCCCTGGTCCTGAAGAGGTTAAGATACAGGTGTCATCAGAGAGCACTTAGACAAAAAACAACAACTCAACTTCAGCAGCTCATAAGTACTGAAAGGATTCAGATTTTTTTTTATAGAAGTAAGTTACAAATCTGTTTAACTTTCTGGAGCCAGTTGAGATATATATATATATATATATATATATATATATATTTTTTTTTTTAAAAAAAAAGTTTATTTCTCTGGAATACCCCTTTAACCCTGCAGCCTTTTTAGACCGGGTTCACACTAGTAATAGTGATGTTGTTTTAAACTTTTTATCACTGTGTGTTCACTTTATGCTTGTTTTTGTCACAATGCTTTTCAAGGTGCCCTTTTGGGTGTCCCTCCTGTCGGTCTAGGAGAGGTGTGTGTGGCCATGTTGTTCCTCACATTTCTACAACCCCAGGTCCCTGCGGGACACCATGATGTTGGCTCTTTGCCTAAACTTGGATTAGCACTCAGGTGGTGGCTGAGAGCATTAGTGGTGCTTCCCAAGCTTTGGTAAAGGGGCACTTAGATCCTGGACCATTGAAGGAGCCTTCTGGCCCGGAGGGGAAGGGATGGCTTTGGAGGCCTCTTTTATTTTATAGAAAGGCTTGTGATAGCATGCATCCTTGTGCACTTTTTGTGTGACACATTTTCACTGTTTTACAGGGATAAAAGAGCATGCTCCTTGACTCATTCAAAAATAAAAAAATAAAAAACAACAACCATAGAGGCCTCTACTGTACAGCCCATGTGCCGCTGGTTTTACACAGATGCTCTGTGTACAGGGCTAGTCTAACATAGAATATCTCTTTCTTATGGTACCTGACATACAATAGTAACATGGTTCATAAGGTTGAAAAAAGACCATCAAGAGTCCATCAAGTTCAACCTATATCCCTATTGTGTCCTTACTTTACCAGAAAAAATCCCTTATGAGGCTGATGTCAATTGCCCCATACTAGGGGAGGAAAATTCCTTCCCGATTCCAAATAAATCCCTGGATCAACTTTCTGTCCCTATAGATTTGGTATCCATAATCTGTAATATTATTACTCTCCAGAAATGCATCAATAAAAGAGTTAAAAAGGGTTTAACTCTTTTATTGAATTCAACATGACGAATTCCTCTGGAAGAGAGTAACACAGTCTCGCTGCTCTTACAGTAAAGAACCCCCGTCTGTGCTGGTGTAGAAACCTTCCTTCCTCTAGACATAGAGGATGCCCCCTTGTTATAGATACAGTCCTTGGTATAAATAGGTCATGGGAGGGATCGCTGTATGTTCCCTGATAAATATGATGATATATACTAATACATAGATATTAGGTCACCCATAAGCCTTCTTTTTTCTAACTAAATAACTCTGATAATCTTTCTGGGTACTGTAGTCCTCGCATTCCCGTATTACTCTGGTTGCCTGTCTTTAACCCCTTAGAGGAGTAGTCCGGCGTGCACTTTTTTCACTTTATCCCGTCCGGGCTGCAAAATAAAAGAAAACACACTTTCTCTTACCTGCCAACGAGCCCCCGGAGCTCCGGTACACTCCGGTACAGGTGTTCGGTCCCCGGGCTGTATTCTTCTTACTTCCTGTTAGCCCGGCACGTCACATGGAGCTTCAGCCTATCACCAGCCGAGGCGGGACATCGCTGCGGCCGGTGATAGGCTAAAGCTCCGTGTGACGTGCCGGGCTAACAGGAAGTAAGAAGAGTACAGCCCGGGGACCGAACACCCGTACCGTAGTGTACCGGAGCTCCGGGGGCTCGTTGGCAGGTAAGAGAAAGTTTGTTTTCTTTTATTTTGCAGCCCGGACGTGATAAAATGAAAAAAGTGCGCGCCGGACTACTCCTTTAAGGACTCAGCGTTTTTCAGTTTTTGCATTTTCTCTTTTCCTCCTTACCTTTTAAAAATCATAACCCTTTCAATTTTCCACCTAAAAATCCATATGATGGCTGGCCACTTCAGAACTCTCCTATGGAGAACTGGTCACGTTACATTTTAACATAGGACCCCTTATTTGATAGTAGCTTCACAAGTCTTACATCCATTGAACTTGTGAGTTTTTGGACAGTTTCTGCTTGAATTGTTTGCAAGATGTCAGAATAGCCTCCCAGAGCTGCTGTTTGGATGTAAACTGCCTCCCACCCTCATAGATCTTTTGCTTGAGGATGCTCCAAAGGTTCTCAATAGGATTGAGGTCAGGGGAGGATGGAGGCCACACCATGACTTTCTCTCCTTTTATCCCCATAGCAGCCATTGATGCAGAGGTATTCTTTGCAGCATGAGATCGTGCATTGTCATGCATGAAGATGATTTTATTATGGAAAGCATAGTTCTTCCTTCTGTACCAGGGAAGAAAGTGGTCAGTCAAAAACTCCACATACTTTGCAGAGGTCATCTTTACAAGGGGCCGACCAGCTCTCGTCCCATGATTTTGGCCCAAAAAATGACTCCACCACCGCCTTGACGTTGCAGCCTTGTTGGAAGAGGGTGGCCGTCCACCAACCATCCACTACTCCATCCATCTGCACCATCTAGGGTTGCACGGCACTCATCAGGGAACAGGACTGTTTGAAAATTAGTCTTCATGTATTTTTCTGCCCAATGCAGCCGTTTCTGCTTGTGAACATTGGTTAGTGGTGGCCAAATAGAACGTTTATTTTTTATTGATCGGACTAAAAGTTTGATCGATACAAAAATGGTACCGCTAAAAACTTCAGATCACGGCACAAAAAATTAGTCCTCATACCACCCCATATATGGAAAAATAAAAAAAGTTATAGGGGTCAGAAAATGACAATTTTTAATTTATACATTTTCCTGCATGTAGTTATGATTCAGAAGTACGACAAAATCAAACCTATATAAGTAGGGTACCATTTTAATCGTACGGACCTACAGAATAAAAAGGAGGTGTCATTTTTACAGAAAAATGTAATGCGTAGAAACAGAAGCCTCCAAAATTTACAAAATGGTGTTTTTTCTTAAATTTTTTCGCACAATGATTTTTTTTCCCGTTTTGTCATAGATTTTTGGGTAAAATGACTGATGTCATTACAAAGCAAAATTGGTGGTGCAAAAAATAAGCAATCATATGGATTTTTAGGTGCAAATTTGAAAGAGTTATGACTTTTTAAAGGTAAGGAGGAAAACATGAAAGTGCGAAAACGGAAAAACCCCTGGTCCTTAAGGGGTTAAGAAAAAAAACGTATACGTTTTTAACTTTTCACTCCATTATAAATATAGTTTCACTTGTTAGACTTAACCCCTTAAGGACCGGGGTTTTTTCCGTTTTTGCATTTTCGTTTTTTGCTCCTTGCCTTTAAAAAATCATAACTCTTTCAAATTTGCACCTAAAAATCTATATGATGGCTTATTTTTTGCGCCACCAATTCTACTTTGTAATGACATCAGTCATTTTGCCCAAAAATCTACGGTGAAGCGGGAAAAAAAATCATTGTGCGACAAAATTGAAAAAAAACCCGCTGTTTTGTAACTTTTGGGGGCTTCCGTTTCTACGGAGTACATTTTTCGGTAAAAATGACACCTGATATTTATTCTGTAGGTCCATACGATTAAAATGATATCCTACTTATATAGGTTTGATTTTGTCGGACTTCTGGAAAAAATCATAACTACATGCAGGAAAATTAATACGTTTAAAATTGTCATCTTCTGACCCCTATAACTTTTTTATTTTTCCGTGTATGGGGCGGTATGAGGGCTCATTTTTTGTGCCGTGATCTGAAGTTTTTAACGGTACCATTTTTGCATTGATATGACTTATTGATCGCTTTTTATTCATTTTTAAATGATATAAAAAGTGACCAAAAATGCACTATTTTGGACTTTGGAATTTTTTTGCGCGCACGCCATTGACCGAGCGGTTTAATTAATGATATATTTTTATAATTCGGACATTTCCGCACGCGGTGATACCATATATGTTTATTTTTATTTTTATTTACACTGTGTTTTTTTTTATTATTGGAAAAGGGGGGTGATTCAAACTTTTAATAGGGGAGGAGTTAAATGATCTTTATTCACTTTTTTTTGTCACTTTTTTTTTTGCAGTGTTATAGCTCCCATAGGGACCTATAACACTGCACACACTGATCATTGCTATCCCATAGGGACCTATAACACTGCACACACTGATCTTCTATGTTGATCACTGGTTTCTCATAAGAAACCAGTGATCAACGATTCTGCCGCATGACTGCTCATGCCTGGATCTCAGGCACTGAGCAGTCATTCGGCGATCGGACAGCGAGGAGGCAGGAAGGGGTCCTCCCGCTGTCCTGTCAGCTGTTCGGTATGCCGCGATTAGCCGCGGCTATCCCGAACAGCCCGACTGAGCTAGCCGGGAACTTTCACTTTCACTTTTAGCCGCGCGGCTCAGCTCTGAGCGCGCGGCTAAAGGGTTAATAGCGCGCGGCGCCACGATCGGTGCTGCGCGCTATTAGAGGCGGGTCCCGGCTTCACTATGACGCCGGGCCCGCAGTGATATACACAGTAACCCCGCGTTATATCAGAAGAGCAGGACCAAGGACGTACCGGTACGTCCTTGGTCCTTAAGGGGTTAAATTTCAAGAAAAAAACTTTTGGCGTGCACTGCGCATGTGCAAAGTCAAAAACCGTATGGTGCAAACCGTATGGAATCGTGCACACATACGGTTCTCTACAGTTCCCATTGACTCCCATGTTAAAAAGACGTATACGGTTTCAATAAGGTTTTTCACCCAGACCAAAAACCGTGGTAGGCTATGGTTTGGGTATGGGGGGGAAAAATAAACCGGACAAAACCGTACAAGGCGTAAAATGGATGCATTGTTTGGCATAGGGGTTTCAATGGAGAGTGAATGCATACGGTTTTCAATACGGTTCCGTACGGTTTTCAAATTGTTAACGTATACGGGAACTGTATTGCAAAAATGTGGTGTGAATGCACCCTTAAATTAAAAAACAAAATATTTAATCTTTGTGACACTTAAATAGAATTTGCATAATAATTTGGAACAGGTTGTAAAGCTCCCCATAGGCAAATGGTCTTCAAATTGGGTCCCTTGGCTGTTAGAAAACTACAATATCTACCAAACTTAAAGGACATCTGTAATGCATGCATTTTACATATTCCTATGTCCGGGCTGCAGAAATAAACAAAACATAAACTTTGACTCACCTTCCTATGTTCCCCCGTTGCTCCGGTACAGGCTTCATGATTCTCTGCTGCGGTGCTTTTGCTGCTTCCTGGGGACGGTAACGTCACAGAGCCTTCAGCGTATCACCGGTCACAGCGATGTCCCACCTTGGCCAGTGATAGGCTGAGCGCACTGTCATGTAAGGAGCCGGCCAGAGCCTATCACCGGCCAAGGTGGGACATCATATGCATTGACTCTCCATTGAAAACCGTATGCCAAACGATGCATCCATTTTGCGTCTTGTACGGTTTTGTCCGCATTTTGTTTATTTTTGCAGCCCGGGCACAGGAATATGTAAAATGCATGCATTACAGGTGTCCTCTAACAGTCATACTGGTTGCAGGAGAATTCTAGGAGTTGGAGTTTTGGAGAAACCCAATTTATCAGTTGGTGGATCATGCTTACAATGTAATTTCTATGGGGCAAATGCTAAATAGGAAAGGGGGAAATAAGTGGCTGCATGGCTGCTCTAGCAATGCTGATCACAATTCAGGTTCACCTAACCTAAACTAGAACTGATAGTTGTTATGTCCATGAGTCCGCCATAAGTATCTGCAGCTGGCGACATTCCCTCGGGCACCTTATGTTCTCCTGGCAGGCTCCTCGGTGCTCAGAAGGGAACTCTGTGAGGTTCATTGACATAAATAAAGTCTGTCCTTATTTCCTTGTATCTTAGCATTAGGTTACATTTTATCACTGTGGATTTATCTACCACATCTCCTGAAAATTAGTTTGAAGAATCTGCTATTCTTTCAGTAAAATATCTTTCTTTCCCGACTAACCTCAGATTGTGCCCCCTTGTTCTTGTGTTAAAGGGGTATTCCAGGCAAAAACATTTTATCCCCTATCCAGAGGATAGGGGATAAGATGTCTGATCGCGGGGGCCCTGCTGCTGAGACCCCCGCGATCTCCCTGCAGCACCCGCATTCTATGCGGGGACTGCGTCTCTAGTTTCGGAAACCTTCGGGTTTCCGGGACTGGGGATGTGACGTCACGCCACGCCCCCTCCATTCATGTCTATGGGAGGGGGCGTGACGGCCATCACGCCCCCTCCCATAGACATGAATGGAGGGGGCGTGGCGTGACGTCACGTCCCCAGTCCCAGAGGTTTCTGAAACTGGAGATTCAGCACCCAAATAGAATGCGGGTGCTGCAGGGAGATTGCGGGGGTCTCAGCAGCGGGCCCCCCGAGATCAGACATCTTATCCCTTATCCTTTGGATAGGGGATAAAATGTTTTTGTCCGGAATACCCCTTTAAGTTTCTTATTAAAGACACATCCCTCCTGAATCTTCTTCCCTCTAGTAAGGGCTTCCACCATTTATGTCTAAGACTTTCCACCATTTCCGTAGGCCATCTTTGGACCCATATGAGTATCTCTAGAAGTGACATATTTTTGCAAAACGTGATTGGAATAATTCCTATTTTTTTTTTTTTTTAGGCCCTGTTCACACTACGGAATTGCCACGGAATTTCCGGGCGGAATTCCACGGGCGCAATTCCGCGGTGTGAACTTTAACATTAGTGTGAACGGGTCTCCGCGAGACATTTCCGCCGCTGAAAGTGTTCCGCACAAAGAAAGAACATGTTCATTCTTTGTGCGGAATCCGCGAGCGGACCATAGCCGTCAATGGTGACGGCTCAGTGCCCCGCGGCCCTAGCGCCGAAGTTAATCCGGCGGCCGCGAGATTTCCGTAGTGGGAACGGGGCTTAAGTCCTTATAGGGGGTTATACCATGCAATCTTTGGATTGCATATAGTGATCAATGCTAAGCTTTGGCTCGGCATTGATCAGTGTTATCGGTGCTCTGCTGCTCTAGCCTGCCATGGCTGTCTGGGAGCTTCAGAGCACTGATCGGCCGGCAAGGAGGCAGGTAAGGGCCCTCCCGTCTTCCTCTCAGCTGATCGGGACATTGCGATTTCACCACGATGGTCTCGTGAGGGTTGTGGTGTCTAAAGGGTTAATGCCCAGCATTAACAGTGATTCCTGGCTGCTGATTGCAGTCAGGACCTACTTGTTATGAAGCGTGCTTAGCTTGTGAGCATGCTTTCAACACCGGTAACAGGACCAGGGCGTACAGGTATGCTCTGTGTCCTTAAGTACCAGGACGCAAGGGCGTACCCATACGCCCTGCATCCTTGACGGGTTAAAACAGTTACCATACATAGCATGACAGTACAACACACAGCACAGGTCTCCCTACGCTATAAATCATACCACACTACACTAACATGCCTGTACACCTTATGAAACAATTACCCAAGAAGATATATGGCGATCTGAGACCCTATATCATATGGTCACCGAAAACACAAACACCAACATTAGAGACCATAATGAATCAATATTAGTTCAAATAAAAATACATTTTATTGAGGTACAAAATTATAAAAATCATAAAACACATACAATAAAGGTACAACAGAATGCTCGGACAGGAGAGTAGAGGGTGAGAGCGAAAATAATTATATAATCATACGGATGGATGTAAGGGCATGCATCAAGGTACTTGGGCATTATAGTATATGTTACTTGGAAATAGGGAGCTAGAAAAATAACACATACAAATAGCAATGCATCCACAAGTGGATATAATATAACACAGGATTGCCGCAATGTGTGTCGCAAAGGAACCTGTCGCAGAAACACTGACCATACAGGAAAAACAGGGTAAAACACAAATAATGCTAAGTACTGGTGGGATATATGATCAATGCACCCTATTAGAGAATACCTCTCACCTTCAAACCCAGACGTGTTTTCTCTACACAGCTTCGTCAGGGGGCCCCCTAACGAAGCTGTGTAGTGAAAACGCGTTTGGGGTTGGAGGTGAGAGGTATTCATCCTTCTTCATTAATGTCTGTGTACATACATTATATTACTTATCCTGTACTGATCCTGAGTTATATCCTGTAGATCTTTTATTAAAAAATATAAAACATTACAAAAAGAACAAACATCACCATAACAATAATACAAACAACATACACCTGTATAATATATACAAAAATTAGTCCATATTAGTCCAAAAATGTCCATCCAAGTATCTTCTGGTCCAGCCTCATTCTCACCAAACACACCGCTATAATAACAACCACTACTAAACACTCTACAATAATAATAATAATACTTACAGTAATAATAATAACAACAATAATAACTAAAAACTGGTCCGGTTGCATTTCCCCACCCAAAATAATAAATATGTCAAACCCCCAACAAACACCGCAAACAGAAAAACAGAATATACAATGTATTTATTTATTTATTTTTTGGCCCTGAGCTGGTCCCGCATCCCATGCCCCCAGTACATGATAACAGACGTCCATGAACCAGTCCAGGATTTTTTTTTTTTTTTTAAATAAAAAGTCCCACACAGAAACCCCCCTCCCCCCATCTACCCACCACCCAACCTAACACTGAACCCCAACACAACACAACCCCTAGAAAAAAAATACAATATATATATACATATATACACATATACATAAATGTACAAACAAAACAAATATATACAAAATAATACAAACTATACAAACCAAACAACAATAAGGCTTTTCAATCACACAAACCCCTAAAGCTCAAGTTCAGTGCCTGCAAGCCCTATATCACCATATATCTACAGCACAAAACAAAAAGACTAATGTGCCAGCATCAGCCCACCACCAGAGGGAGACAACAGGCTAAGGCACTTTAAAGGCAGAGCCCCTCCACAGACGAGAGGCCCTGCCAGCACCCAGCCTCTCGTACTCCAGAGAACGCACCTTCACCAGGTCGCCAAGAATGTTCCTAACCACCTCACCCACAGGGAGGATTTTACGCTGCGTCGACACTAAACACCGTGCGTTCCACGTGTAATACCTGACCACTGAGCTGACTAGGAATAAAGTGCACCGGTCCCAGCCTCCAAGGTTTCTGAATGCCCCATAGGCCCATTCCGCATAGGAGAGACTGGCCAGCCGAGGCCAACCAATGGAAGCGCCCACCCTGTTGTAAACCTCTGTGTTAAAGGGACAATGAAGCAGAAAATGCTCCATGCTTTCCAGCATGCCTCCACACACTTCGCGGGGACATCCCCGGTCATCAGAGCTCCTGCACTTCAGATTGTCCCTCACACACAGTTTCCCATGGAAGCAGCGCCAAGTCAAGTCCCAAAACTTCAAGGGGATCCTGATAGAATTCAAAAGCTCTAAACCCACCTCCAGATCCCGACTTGGGCAGTCCTTGAGCGCCAATGGCCTCTGGAAATGAGAAGACAGGACCCCCTTGTCAAGGAATTTCCTCGACAGAGTCCTAATCTCCCACATCCCCAGACCCCACCGACGAATAACCTTCAGAACCGGGGTAGCATAAGCCGGGAGATGCCCGTGTGGTGTGCGAAGATCCTTCACTTGCCCTCCTGTCTCCCATTCCTGGAAGAAAGGCCGAAACCATCCCCTACAGGAGGATACCCACGGAGGAGCCCTCTCTGACCAGAGGTTTGCTATATTGGTCTTAAGAAAGGTATTCACTAGGAACACCACAGGGTTGACCATACACAACCCCCCTAGTCTCCTCGTACGGTAAGTAACCTCCCTCTTCACTAGGTTCAGTCTATTCCCCCATAACATTTGGAAGAACACACTGTAGACCCGGGTCCAAAGAGGTTCTGGCAACATGCATACACTGCCCAGATATATCAGCAAAGGGAGCAGGAAAGTTTTCATCAGGTTAACCCTTTCCCGGAGGGTCAAAGACCAACCCTTCCACTGATCCACCTTCTGAGCAGCGATCTTAAGCCTGCTTTCCCAGTTTTGTTTGGGGTAATCCCCTTGACCAAATTCGATGCCGAGGACTTTTGCGGATTCCTGGGGCTCTGAAAGGGCGTCCGGGAGATCAAAATCAGGATCTCCCCCTCCCAGCCAGAGACTCTCACACTTATCCTGATTGATCTTAGACCCGGATGCCTCCGAGTAGCGGTCCACCTCTGACATCACCCATCTGCCCTCCTCTTGTGAGGAGACAAACAGGGTGACATCATCAGCGTACGCTACCGCCCTCAGAGCCGAATCCGGCACCACCAGGTCCATTCTCACCCCCGCCAACGGTCCACAATCAATTCTTCTAAGGAAAGGATCGATTGCAAACACGTACAGCAAAGGGCTCAAAGGACAACCCTGACGGACACCAGACCCAACCTCAAAAGAGCGGCCAATCCAACCATTCACAAGCGGGAAACTCTCTGCCCCTACATACAAGGTCTTAAGCCAATCAACAAACCCCCCTGGCAGACCATATCTCAGAAGGACAGACCAGAGGTACTCATGGTTAACCCGATCAAACGCTTTTGCCTGATCCAAGGACATCAAGTACCCCTTCCAGTGGCCAGCCCTACCATGCTCCACAGCCTCTCGGAAACTGAGCACAGCACTAAATGTACTGCGGCCCGGAACAGAGCAATGCTGAGCCCCCGAAAGGAGCCGGGGTGCAAACTCCACCAACCGGTTAAACAACACTTTTGCCAGAATCTTTCTGTCCGCATTGAGAAGTGCTATGGGACGCCAATTCTCAATGTGGGACGGGTCTTTACCCTTTGACAGGATGATCAGCGCTGACCTCCTCATTGACTTTGGCAGAGTGCCCGAGGATAGACACTCATTAAAAACCGCGGTCAAGAGGGGAACCAAAGTGTCCTTAAAGGTCTTATAGAACTCAGATGTTAAGCCATCCGGACCGGGTGACTTCTTGAGGGCAAGCCCATCAATAGCCATCCTGACTTCCTCTTCCCGGATCATCTCTGTCAAAACGTCAAGAGAGGGGTCTACTCCTGGTTCAGGGACGGTTTCAGCCAAGAAAGCTGATACCTTATCTCGATCTAGATCCTTCCTTCCCAAGAGGTGCGAGTAGAAGGATCTGACAACCTCCAGGATCCCTGATCTGGACCTTTTCAAGGATCCCGTACTATCAATCAGTCCTGAGACTACTTTACTATTCACTGACATCTTGCAGTTTCTGTAAGGGTCGGGCGAGCGGTACTTCCCGTAATCCCTCTCAAAAACCAAAGATGCGTGCCTATCGTACTGGCACTTCATCAGCAAGGACTTCACTCTGGAGATATCATCACGACTACCTCCAGTCGAGACAAGGTTCTCAAGTTTCTTCCTCAGGCCCTGGTACAAGCGGTACCTGTTTAGGCTTCTGAGGCCCGAGAGCTGGCGGAAGAATCTCGCAACCCTTTCCTTGAAGATCTCCCACCACTCTGACTTACTGCTACAAAGGCCCAGCAATGGTACCTGGCTCTGAAGAAAATCCTCAAAGGACTTCCAAGAGAGACGAATTCAGCTTCCAATAGCCTCTGCCCATCCGGGGGGTCTCTGTGACATTCAGAGAAAACAAAATTAAACAGTGATCGGAGAACTCCACCTCAACAACAGACACTGCTGAAGAGACGGCTTCCTCCTTTAAATAAAACCTGTCTATCCTAGACCTACAACTACCCCTATGATAGGTGAATCCCGCGTGGCCTGGGGTGTGCCGGATGTGGACATCCACCAGGCGAGCCTCACTCGCTATGCTATTAAGGGCGACGCTATCATAAGTCAGCTTGTTTCTGGCACCTCCCCTGTCTTGGGGCCTCGTGACAGCATTAAAGTCCCCTCCAAAGACCACCTGCCGACTTGTAAAAAGATAGGGCTTGATCCTCATAAAGAGACACTTCCGGTCCCACTTAGACTGTGGGCCGTAGATGTTAATAAGGCGAAGTTCTTGTCCCCTCATGAGGACATCTAAGATCAGGCACCTCCCCATTTCTAACTCGATAACCCGTCGGCATTCTACCGCTGCAGTAAAAAGGACCGCCACTCCGCTATACGGCTCGGCCCCAAGAGACCAGTAGGAGGGCCCATTCCTCCACTCTCTTTTAGCCTTGTAGATAGATGACATATCTGTTAGCCTGGTCTCCTGCAAAAATAAAATATCAGCATTAATATGGGCAAAAAAATCATAGGCAGCAAAACGAGCTGTATCTGACTTAATGCTGGCGACATTAATGGACACCAGCGTCAACGGAGAGGGTGCCGCCATCGAGGGTGATTGAGTTAAACAGCTTTCTTTTTCCCACTCCCCTTCTCACCCTCCACATCAGAAGAACTCTTCACCCTTTTTAGAGAAATAGAAGTGTCCATCTCACCAGACGTCGTTTTACTTTCCTCATCTCCGGATTCTAGGCCAGTCCCTTCCCCTGAGGACATAACCTCCCCAGGGGAAGAGGACTCGGCGCCCCCTGGAAGCCCCTCTGCCACCTCCCCCTCATCCTCCCCTTCCGAAGAAGAGGAGGAGATGTCCCTGAGGGGTCGGAATCGATTGGAAAGGCCAACCAGAGGGGAGTCAGTTTTGCCTTCCTTTGGCACCTGGACCAGGGTGGGAGAAGATCTTAAATCTCCCTTTTTTCCTTCTGCCATCCCCCATCATCCTCCTCCACGCTATCTGAGGAGATGGCACCTTCCTCATTCTGGATCCTCCTGACCTCCTCATTCAACTCGCCATCCCTCGGGGTCTCAGCAGCAAGGTTGGCCTCTGGGACAGAATGAGAGGTCGTCCCGGTGACCCGGGCTTTCCCCATCACCCTATCCCTTTGGCGTTTATCAAGACGTCTTAGTTGGGCTGGTGTCTTTCTCTTGCTGTTCCTCACTGACCCCTCAGTTCCTCCACCCCTGCTAGTCCCCTCCCCAGCAGATTCCGGCTCGTGATCTTCACCCGCTGGGGACAAGACCGCATTAGCGAAAGAACGAGGACAACGACTGAATGGGTGACCTAAGTCACCACACAGGTGACACCTAATCTCTGCACAAGATGCGGCAAGATGGCCTACACCCCCACACAAGGCACATTTCTGCACCGTACAGTTTGCACTGAAGTGTGTGGGGTCACCACATCTGTGACAGAGCTTCGGCTGACCCCGGTAGAAAATCTGGATACGATCCCTGCCGAGAAAGGCAGAGGATGGAATATGGGTAACTGTATTTCCTGAACGTTTAAGTTTTACCAAAAACATCCAGGCTCCTGACCAGATGCCAAACTCGTCCCTGTTCTTCTGCGGGACCCCCATTACCTCGCCATACCGTCCTAACCAGGTGATGATGTCAACACAAGAGAGTGATTCGTTACGGGTCAAAACGGTCACTCTCTTGATTTCGTTTTGACGAGACAATGCCTGTACGGCAAAGTCTCGCCAGCCGGGCTCATTCTTTACCAATTCATAATTCGACCAGAAAAGCTCAAGCCCCTCTGGCCGAACAAAACTGATATCGAATTCAGGAGCACCGTAGGGATGTATCAAGGCAAAGATATCAACTGCCTTGAAGCCCATCTTTAGCAAGAGCTCAACCACTTTCGTCCTTGAAGGACACATATCTTCGCCCTGCCACCGAAGACGGACCACATTCCTACGGTTACTACCTGCCCCGGCTGTTGGGAGGGACCACACAGTATCGCCCCCTCTTTCCTCTCGGAAGGCAGAGAGACCGTGTCTCTCTATCCAGAAAGACAGATCAACTGCTCTACCCTCTACATTAATCGACCTTTCCCCCTTTTTCAGAGCTTCCAGGAGACGTCGCTGCAATAAACCGTCCCTAGAGTCAGGAGACGAGGAAAATATTCTACTTCCCCCAGCAGTGACATTGGCATAACTCCTATGGTCTGTCACCACTGGGGGGCAACCGGACCAGACCCTACACCTACACCACTGCCAATGACAACATCCCCACCACCCCCAATGACAACATTAGCACTTCCCCCAACAACATTGTTTCCAATAGCCTCATCTGTAGTCCCATCACCACCACCCCCAATTACAGCAACAGCAAAATCACCTTCTCCAATAACATTAACCTCCATCCTCTCCCCAGTCATACACCCCGCACCCCCATTTACCTTCTCATTCACTCTAGCTGGACCAGAAATAGCAAATCCGGGAAACGAGGATGATGATGATGATGTTTTTCCCCGTTTTGCCTCAGCATCACGGGGCACTGGGGCTGGGACAACCTCCGCTGGCCCTTTAAGGGACCGGGCAGCATGCTTGCCCGGTCTAGAGGAGGCCCCAGCCCTGTTCTTATTAGTGCCCTCCGCCTCATCAGCATCATCTCCAGTCTTCTCATGGCGCCGCTGATCAATGGGATCAGCGGCACCAATGCAAAATAAACGTTTTTCTTTACTTTTAGGAGTGTCTGTTATGCCCTTTGTTACCTCCGGCACTGAGTCACCCCCCTCTCCCACAGGGGAGCGAACTACAGCACCGGAGTCTGCCTCTCTGCCCACCGCTGAGCCGCCCTCACTGTACGGCCTTGCGGCCGATGCCTTCTCTGCTCCATCCCTGCTACTGCAAACAGGCATGGAGCTCTGCGCCCTTTTAGTATCTGTACTCTCCCCGCACCTTTGCACCGAGTCCACCACAGAACACGGGCTGGGCTGGGTAACGGGGCTTGCACAATGAGCTGACCCTGCGGCCGACTCAGGGTTTGCAGGGAGGGGGGTGTAGATGTAACTCACCACTTCTTGCTGCTTTGGCTTGGTCTTCTTTTTCTTCTTACCCCCAGGTGCCTCATTTGGGAGCTCATCTCCAAACACCAGATGCTGAGGACACACTGGGGATTCCAGCATGCGGATCTGGGCCATTAGCGCCCCTCCCTGGTAGCTGCTGTCACTGTCCTCCCCTGAGTCGGCAGGTGATACTGCTGGTTGCTGTGCAGGGGGCCCACTGTACGGGGCCTGCTGCTGTTGCCGCAGGCCACCAGGTGGATCTGGCTGTAGTTCTTCCTCCATCTCCTCCGCATCATCCACCTGGCTCTCAGGTTGCAGCCCCATCAACCTTTTATTTTTTTCTTCTTCTGTCACCCTGAAGCGCTCCTCATTTTCCAATTTTTCTTTAAATGGACCACTCTTCTCCAGTAAAGCTGCTCTCCTCTCCTCCAAAACTTGCATGTCAGCCATAAGTCTTTTTATCTCTGCCTTGATCTCAGTTTTTTTCCGTTTAGGAGATACCTTGGCTCTGGCACGGGCACAGCGCAGTTCCTCTCGGAGCCTCCTGATGGTCTTACAGGCGTCTTCATACTCACGGAGGTGACTTTTTACCCGGGAGGTATAGGTGGAAATAGACTCCCGGGTCCTCAGCACTCCCCAGCCTTCCTCACTGAGGTCGGCTTCACCTCCGTGAGCACTCTGCCTCCTTCCGGACGAACCCAGCTTTCCACTGGCAGCACCCAGCTTTCCCAAGGAGGATCCCACCTTGGAGCTTCTCGCCTCTGTGGGGGGAGTTGGAGCAGCATTGCTGCGACTCCTGGTGGAACGCCTCACCCCCAAATCCTCCGATGTTCCGGCCGCTTGCTGGCTTCTACTGCTCCCCTGCGGCCTAGTCCGAGGAGCAGAAGCCTGGGCCTCACCTCCCTCACTCATGCCTGGAAACCCACTCCCTCCCTGGGGAGGAGGAAGCAGGCCCCAGGTGGAACAGATGGAAATCCCTGGAGCTCAGGAGACACAGCAGACACACAGCACAGCTGAAGCACGACCACACCCGCAACTAATTGGTCAGCACTCCAGAGCTGTACTCACTATTCTGCTGGTGAGGTTACTGTGTACATACATTACATTACTTATCCTGTACTGATCCTGAGTTATATCCTGCATTATACCCCAGAGCTGCACTCACTATTCTGCTGGTGGGGTCACTGTGTACATACATTACATTACTTATCTTGTACTGATCCTGAGTTATAGCCTGTATTATACTCCAGAGCTGTACTCACTATTCTGCTAGTGAGGTCACTGTGTACATACATTACATTACTTATCCTGTACTGATCCTGAGTTATATCCTGTATTATACTCCAGAGCTGTACTCACTATTCTGCTGGTGAGGTCACTGCGTACATACATTACATTACTGATCCTGTACTGATCCTGAGTTATATCCTGTATTGTACTCCAGAGCTGCACTCACTATTCTGCTGGTGAGGTCACTGTGTACATACATTATATTACTTATCCTGTACTGATCCTGAGTTATATGCTGTATTATACTCCAGAGCTGCACTCACTATTCTGCTGGTGAGATCACTGTGTACATACATTACATTACTGATCCTGTACTGATCCTGAGTTATATCCTGTATTGTACTCCAGAGCTGCACTCACTATTCTGCTGGTGAGATCACTGTGTACATACATTACATTACTTATCCTGTACTGATCCTAAGTTATATCCTGTATTATACTCGAGCTGTACTCACTATTCTGTTTGTGTAGTAACTGTGTACCTACATTACATTACTTATCCTGTACTGATCCTGAGTTATATCCTGTATTGTACTCCAGAGCTGCACTCACTATTCTGCTGGTGAGATCACTGTGTACATACATTACATTACTGATCCTGAGTTATATCCTGTAGATCTTTTATTAAAATTTCAAACATAACAATAAAAAAATTACAAAACATAAACATATCATATCCGACAGAACATAATCAATATAACGATCATAAAACCAACACCATAGCATAAAATACAACACCGGTCCACCCCACACTCATTTCTGCACACAAACAAATATATACAATATTTACAAAAGACATATTCCTATAATACCCATACCATACTAATAAACTATATACACTAATACTAAATGTGAATTTCCTGGCCCAGTTGCAATACCAAAAACCCAATACCAGTAATATACCAAAAAGAAGAATAACAACAATAATAATAATATATACAAAATAATAAAAACCAACACAAACAAAATAACACCACATTTTTTATTTTTTTTGGCCCTGAGCTGGTCCCGCATCCCATGCCCCCGTACATGTTACCAGACATCCATGAACCAGTCCAGGATTTTCTGTATATATAAAAGTCCCATACAAACCCCCTCCCCCCTTTTTAACCCACCACCCAACCTAAACTAAACCCAAACCCCAGGTGGCATCACACAATATATACAATATATACATTACATAAAATATACACAGACTAACAATATATACAATACATAAGTATACAAATAGACTACAACAATAAATACAATAACAAATACATATAACAATATAAGCCAAACAACAAACCCCTAAAGCTCAAGTTCAGCGCCTGCAAGCCCTATATTACCATAAACCAACTGCTCAAAACAAAAAGACTAATGTGCCAGCATCAGCCCACCACCAGGGGGAGACAACAGGCTAAGGCACTTTAAAGGCAGAGCCCCTCCAGAGACGAGGCGCCCTGCCAGCACCCAGCCTCTCGTACTCCAGAGAACGCACCTTCACCAGGTCACCGAGAATGTTCCTAACCACCACATCCACAGGGAGGATTTTACGCTGCGTTGACTTCTTCTTTTTCCTTCCCCCAGGTGCCTCCTCTGGTAACTCATGTCCAAACGTGAAGTCCTGGAGGCGACCTGGGGACTCCAGGAGCTGGATCTGGGCCATCAGTGTCCCTCCCTGGTGACTGGTGCTACTCTCATCCCCCGAACCACCAGGGCCGCAGCCAGATGACATTGCCACTTGCCCTGCAGGGAGCCCACTGTATGGGGTGAGATGTTGCAGACCCCCGGGTGGATTTGGCTCAACATTATCGGCCTCCGCAACGTCTCCTTCCTCCTCCACCCGTGGCTGAAGCCCCCTCAGCTTTCTTTGCTTCTCCCTCTCCTTTTCTGCAAAGCGATCTTCATTCTGAAGCTTTTCTTTAAATGGCCCGCTGTTCTCCAAAATAAAAGTTTTCCTTTTCTTTAGATTGCTGATGCTGGTATTAAGCTGTTTAATCCTTGCTGACAGCTCAGCCTTCTGGCGTTTTGACGCAGTTTCCATTAAGGATTTTGCCTCCTGTACCTCCTCCTGGAGCCTATACAAGCTGCTCCTTGCTTCTTTATATCCCTGAAGTATCTCTGCAACACGGGATCCATAGGTGGTTCCAGGCTCCTGGGCCCTGGGCATTGCCCAATCCTCCTCCACACCTCCATGGGCATTTGGCTTTGCTCCAGGAGGAGTATCTCAGTCCATAGTACCTATAGTACCTTTTGTTGGAGCATCCTTGCGGCTACTCTTCGTCTCCATGGGCTCAGGAGGTGCTGGAGATACATCGCTGCATCTCCTGGCAGAGCGCCTTAACCCAGAGACCTCTGGTGCAGTTCCTGATGCTGGTCCCTCTGCAACTGGTCGCTGGCTCCCCCTGCCCCCCGCGGACCTACTTCGGGGGGCAGGTGTTGGGGTTCTCCGCTCCTCGCTCATACCAGGAAACGAACCCTCCTTCTGGGGAAAGGAAGGTCGCTCCTGGGAGAGAGGTGGATCACTCTCAAGGTCGAGCACACCAAACGCTCACAGGAAGCTCAAACAGGAAGATGCTCCCTCTAGTGGCCAGACTCCAGAGCTGCACTCACTATTCTGCTGGGGAGGTCACTGTGTACATACATTATATTACTTATCCTGTACTGATCCTGAGTTATATCCTGTATTATACTCCAGAGCTGTACTCACTATTCTGTTGGTGAGATCACTGTGTACATACATTACATTACTGATCCTGTACTGATCCTGAGTTATATCCTGTATTGTACTCCAGAGCTGTACTCACTATTCTGCTGGTGGGGTCACTGTGTATATACATTACATTACTTATCCTGTACTGATCCTGAGTTATATCCTGTATTGTACTCCAGAGCTGTACTCACTATTCTGCTGGTGAGGTCACTGTGTGCATACATTACATTACTTATCCTGTTCTGATCCTGAGTTATATCCTGTATTGTACTCCAGAGCTGCACTCACTATTCTGCTGGTGGGGTCACTGTGTACATACATTATATTACTTATCCTGTACTGATCCTGAGTTATATCCTGTATTATACTCCAGAGCTGTACTCACTATTCTGTTGGTGAGATCACTGTGTACATACATTACATTACTGATCCTGTACTGATCCTGAGTTATATCCTGTATTGTACTCCAGAGCTGTACTCACTATTCTGCTGGTGGGGTCACTGTGTATATACATTACATTACTTATCCTGTACTGATCCTGAGTTATATCCTGTATTGTACTCCAGAGCTGTACTCACTATTCTGCTGGTGAGGTCACTGTGTGCATACATTACATTACTTATCCTGTACTGATCCTGAGTTATATCCTGTATTGTACTCCAGAGCTGCATGCCTGGCTGGATTCTCCTAGCAATATTTGTTTGTTCAGTACCTGCAAAATGCTGGTTGAATTGTGGGAAGTGTAACCATCACATTCGCCTTTGGCTGGAAGTTGTAGTTTTGCAACAGCTGAGGGCACCCTGGTTAGGAAACACTATTTTAAAGCAAAGAACACCTTTAAAATTTATTCTATACAAAGTTAATGTAGTGTATTTGCTACCTTGAAGAAAAACCTTCCTCGACAATGAGCAGATCAACCCTTAGATAGCGGGAATATACTGCTATATGGTGCTCATTTAAGTCTGCAGCTGATCATGTATCGTGTAATATACATGGCCCCACCAAATGTGAACTGTTCTTTTCAGTGGCTCTTTATTCTGGCTTATATAAAAGTATCCAGTACAGGGAACACCCCCCTCCTTCCCCAATAACACCTATATCCTCAGCCTGTGACTCTCCAGCCGTTGGAGTACTATAACTCTCATCATGCCCTGACAACCTTGTCTGACAAGTCAGGGAATGATTCAGTTCAGCTTGAACTTAAAGGGGTACTCCGGTGGAAAACATTTTTTTTTTTAAATCAACTGGTGCCAGAAAGTTAAACAGATTTGTAATTTACTTCTATTAAAATATCTTTATCCTTCCAGTACTTATTAGTGGCTGTATATCACAGACAAAGTTCTTTTGTTTTTGGGTTTATTTTTTATTTTTTTTCCTGACCACAGTGCTCTCTGCTGACACCTCTGTCCTTATCAGGAACTGTCCAGAGCAGCATAGATTTGCTATGGGGATTTGCGCCTGCTCTGGACAGTTCCTGATACGGACAGAGGTGTCAGCAGAGAGCACTGTGGACTGAAAAAAAAAGAAAAGAACTTTCTCTGTAGTATATAGCAGCTAATAACTAGAGAGCCACAGGTATGGGGATACTGGCCTAAGACATAGGGACAGGGCTTGTCCTACCACTTTAACCTTATTTATTGCATTTTTCCTCTCTTTTTAGTGGTATTGTCTGTGGGAAGGTTATTTTCTCATCCTTTACCAGTATATATCTTGTTTTCCAGCGTGCGTTCCCAAGGTACTCACCTCTGTAGTAAACAGATCTTCGCGCTCCTGAGAATAAAAATCACTAGGGTGGAGGTCTTTAAATACCTATTGATTTCACATCTCTCTTTCCTTCACTCTTCTGTCTACGGAATCCTGGAGACTTCAAATTAATTTGTATTATCAGGGAAATACAATATATAGGTGACTCAGGAGGTAAATGTTCATGACTGTGGTCAGCTTCATGTTTTTCACCTATGTATACTGCATGAGTAAGGAGTTGTGTATTAAAGGGGACCTGTGGCCAACACAAAAAAAAAATTTAGATATTACTTTCATTAAATAGTTTAGGGTGCCTGATCACGCACCTTTTTTTTTTTTTTTTTACTGTTTCTTGATATGCTCTTCTGTTCTCGAAATATGAGGGTTTATAATTTGTCTGACAAGTCAGGGAATTAGTCAGTTTGGCTTGAACTTAAAGGGGTACCCTGGTGGAATTTATTTTATTTTTTTTATTTTTTTTAAAATCAACTGGTGCCAGAAAGTTAAACAGATTTGTAAATTACTTCTATTTAAAAAATGTTTGTCCTTCCAGTACCTATTAGCAGCTGTATGCTACAGAGGAAATTCTTTTCTTTTTTATCTTGTCCACAGTGCTCTCTGCTGACACCTCTGTCTGTGTCAGGAACTGTCCAGAGCAGCATATGTTTGCTATGGGGATTTTCTCCTGCTCTGGACAGTTTCTGATACGGGCATCAGGTGTCAGCAGAGACCACTGTGGACAAGACAAAAAAGAAATTTTCGTAGATTTTTGGGTAAAATGGCTGATGTCATTACAAAGTAGAATTGCACAAACAAGAAAGACGTAGCAGCGGCACTCACTGAGTTGTGCAGGGTTTCTTTATTTGAGGGAGCAGAACAGGACAGCAAGAGCTGGAGCGATCCACAAGAATAGAGCGACACAGTGAATAGAGCCACCGGGAAACACTGTGTCGCTCTTTTCTTGTGGATCGCGCCAGCTCTTGCTGTCCTGTTCTGCTCCCTCAAATATAGAAACCCTGCACAACTCAGTGAGTGCCGCTGCTACGTCTTTCTTGTTTGTGCATATCCCGCTTCTCAGCATGGGACATTTAGAGGATTGCTGTCCAGTGTGAAGTGTTCAGTGTTGTGAATTCCGGGACTTGTGCCAGGATTTGTGTGGTGCTCATCATCTTCCTGCCTTTCTCCATACACAAAGTAGAATTGGTGGCGCAAAAAATAAGTCATCATATGGATTTTTAGGTGCAAAATTGAAAGAGTTATGATTTTTTAAAGGTAAGGAGGATAAAATAAAAGTGCAAAAATGGAAAAAAAAAACGGTCCTTTAGGGGTTAAAAATTAGTCTTCATGTATTTTTCTGCTCATTGCAGTCGTTTCTGCTTTTAAGCATTGGTTAGTGGTGGCCGAATAGAAGGTTAATGCACAGTTGCAAGACTCTGGAGGACTCTACACCTTGATGTCTGTGGGACTCCAGAGGCACCAGCAGCTTCAAATATCTGTTTGCTGCTATGTAATAGTATTTTATCAGCTGCTCTCTTCATCCGATGCATGGATCTGGCAGAAATCTTCCTCAATGTGCCTTTATCTGCAGAAACCCGTCTGTGCTCTGAATCAGCCACAAATCTCTTAATAGTGCGATGATCACTCTTACGTTTTTGTGAAATATCCAATGTTTTCATACCTTGTCCAAGGCATTGAACTATTTGTACGGGGAGGTGGAGAAGTAGTAGAGGGGCGTTAGTCATCTTCATTGACATTTGGACTGTCCAAAATCTAATAGTCTCTATACAGACAGCCCATTGATTCAAATAGACTATGTAATGCTCCATTTGCCCTTTGGTGGCACTGCAGGGAAACTAAACACTTACTGCCAGGTTTTCCCACAAATAACAGCTGATCGCTGGTGGTCACATTTTGATCAGCCTATTGTTAAAAGACTGTTTTATAGAAAAGACAAATTTAAAGAATCACCTAGTCGTCCTCTTCTGTCAAATCCATACAAATTCTACTTGGTCATTAGTAAGATCGCCTAAGTTTTCAATTCAGGACTCTTGGAAAGTTGGGTGATAACTTCTGTAAGTGCTGCAGTGACAGCGTTGTAGGTGTCAGGCTGGGTTCACATCACGTTTTTGCCATACTGTTTTCAATCAGTTTATCTAAAGAAAACCGTATGGCAAAAAAACTGTAAAAAGTAAAGTATTGGAAAAAGTAAACCGTATACTGTTTTTAAAAGTGCATACAGTTCCGTCCGTTTTTATTAAAAAAAAAAAAAAAAAGTTTTTGAAAATGTTGTCCATTTTTAATGGAAGGGGTCTTGGGTGGGGACTTTAGGATGCAAATGCATATGTGCAAAGTGAAAACAGTATACGTTTCCCATTGACATCCATGTTAAAAAAAAAAAAAGGTATGAGGTTGCAGTACGGTTTTTAAACTGGAGACAAAACCGTGGTCAACTACGGTTTTGAGTACGGGAGAAAACCGTATTGCAAGCAAACCGTACGCAACCGGATGCATCAGGGGGCATGCGGTTTTCAATTATTTGTCTATGTATACGGTTTTCAATACGGTTCCATAGGTTTTCAATAATGAAAACGTATACGGGAAACATACTTAAAAAACGTGGTGTGAACCCACCCTCACCCAACTTTCCCAGAAATAGATATTACCTTAGCAAAGACTAAAGAGCTAGAGATATGAACATGGCTATGAACATGGCCTGTGCTGTAATAGTATTCCTTATGATTTTGCTTCTTGTAGGTTCTGGCCTTCTCGGTATAAAGCCGTCAGCAGAGGCAGATCAGAGTCCATCTGTTATCAGGGCAGCATACAGTCCGTCAGTGCCACGGCACTAGCTGGCAGTACTTTGGTCCTGAGGACGAAGCAGAGCTCAGGAGCTTTCTACGCTGCAGTCAGGCGCAGCGCTGCATTCTGGACAAATGGGCACGGATCAAGATGAAACTGGATATCGGAGACAATTCAATGCAGCTGTGTCAGTTATCCAGAGCTTACCAAAAAACGGTAGGTAGATCCCTATGTAATGGCTTCCTAAAATGTTCTTTTATGCAGTTACTTATTTGCCTGTATGTCCCTATTACCCAATGCTTTAGATCAGTATTTCCCAACCAGGGTGCCTCCAGCTGTTGCAAAACTACAACTCCCAGCATGCCCGGACAGCCGTTGGCTGTCCGGGCATGCTGGGAGTTGTAGTTTTGCAGCAGCTGGAGGCACCCTGGTTGGGAAACACTGCTTTAGATAGTATAGCTATAGAAAGTTCTCCTGGGCCAATATGCCCCTATACCTGCAGACCTCATAGGCTATCCTGCCACTACACAGTAGGGAGGTGCAGTAATAGATCATTGCAATAATGCAATTATAGTAGCCTGAGCTTTATGATAAAACGCATGGATTTTTACAGTGTATGGATTCAATACATGACATCAGATAGAATGGCTTATGCAGTCAGCACCGGTTAGACGGTGGTACCAGGTGTAGCCTTTCCCCCCTGGAGATTTAAGATATCTTGGTAATTGGAACAGCTGCCAGCTCTTTTCTCATGCAATGTCCATTATTCTGACAGTATTTGACACTTTGCCCTGGTTTTCACTTATCCAAGCTACTCTGTGACAGTCTCGCAGACAGGTCAGGGTGATAGAAGTCCTGCACATAAAAGCTGTATACAGAGACATTATGTCCTTAAAGGGGTACTCCGCTGCTCAGCGTTTGGAACAAACTGTTCCGAACGCTGGAGCCGGCAGCTCGTGAAGTCATAGCCCCGCCCCCTCATGCCGCCACGCCCCGCCCCCTCAATGCAAGTCTATGGGAGGGGGCGTGACGACTGTCCACAATGCATACAGTCGGATAAGTAGAAAATCCCTCTTTAGGCGCTGCTTCTCCCAATGGATACACTCGAGTCAAGTAGTTGATTAAAAGAGGGTTTTTATTTTGACCAATGACGCGTTTCGGGTATTAACGCTTCCTCAGATTGGTATCTGTACCAATCTGAGGAAGGGTTAATACCCGAAACGCGTCATTGGTCAAAATAAAAATCATCTTTCAATCGACTATTTGACTCGAGTGTATCCATCGGGAGAAGCAGCGCCTAAAGAGGGATTTTCTACTTATCCGACTCTTTACTAGAGTGGTCAGAGTATAGAGAGCATTTCTTATTCTGGAAGGCCCATCCTGCCCTGCAGCACATCTATGAGAACAGGCACTGTGTAATGCTAAACGTTCCCTGTGATGGCACTGTAGGGAAACGGAACACTTACTGCCCTGGTTTCTACAGCTGATCACAGTGGATCCTAGCAGGGGACAGTTCGTAAATCAATGTATTTTCACAGATTTCTTCCAACAAGGCCAGATCTGACCTTTTTGTTGGATAGACATATATTATGAAAAGGTCAGATTGGATTGATAGCCGGGGAGTGAGCAGCACGCTGTCGCGAAATTCCCAGGCTTTTAACTAGCAAACCTGGTGCCATCAAAACTTTTGACATGTCTGAGTAAGTGTTAAAAGTTTATTTTTTATTAAATGATAGTAACCTTTTAAGTTTTGTGTATCAAAAGGAACATGTGTTAGTTTGAGGCAGATACCTAAAAGCCACCATTCATTCAAAAGCATTGCCTAATTATTCGGTATATCAAGACCACCTCTTTGAGAAGACAACTACCTTGTCTACACCAGATTTGCTGAGACCAACCTTTTGTTCCCCCCATGTATTATGCATACTGACCACTTTCTGTTGAAAGACCACTCCCCCAAAAAAACACTTTTAAATGTAATTTTGGGTAGACATTTCAAAGAGGTTTTAGTGCATGTCTGTTTAACTTCTGTCCCATGAGTAACTGAATGATTTGATCTTTTATTTTGACATCTCTAGGTGCTTACCGGCCGTCCTATGAGGAAATGCTCAGATTTTACAGCTACTACAAACAGGCTACAGTAGGACCCTGCAACATATCCCGCCCTGGTTTTTGGGATCCTATTGGCAAATATAAGTGGTATGAACACTTTACATTAATTCATATGGCTTATTAGACAATATGAATGTCAGAGAGGGTCTAATGCACACGAGACTCCTCTGTGAGCAACAGCAAGGAGGCAATACCGTATTTTTCGTCCTATAGGACGCACCGGCGTATAAGACGCACCCAATTTTTAGGGGAAAAATCTAAAAAAATAAAGATTTTGAACCCAATAGTGGTCTTCAACCTGCGGACCTCCAGATGTTGCAAAACTACAACTCCCAGCATGCCCGGACAGCCGTTGGCTGTCCGGGCATGCTGGGAGTTGTAGTTTTGCAACATCGGGAGGTCCGCAGATTGAAGACCACTGCATAGAAGGTAATACTCACGTGTCCCCGCCGCTCCGGACCCGTCACCGCTGCCCTGGATGTCGCTCCGGAACGTCTCTGCTGCCGGCCGGGTATCCTCACTCTCCGTCGCCGCCATCACGTCGTTACGCACGCCGACGCACGTACGCGACGACGTGATGACGAGGAAGGAGAGCGCCGGCCATACAGGGGATCCCTGAACGGAGAAGACACCGAGGAGGCAGGTAAGGTCCCTCCCGGTGTCCTGTAAGCACTAACCCGGCTATTCAGTCGGGCTGTTCGGGACCGCCGCGGTGAGATCGCGGCGGTCCCGAACAGCCCCACTGAACAGCCGGGTTAGTGTAACTTTCCCTTCAGACGCGGCGGTCAGCTTTGATCGCCCCGTCTGAAGGGTTAATACAGGGCATCACCGCGATCGGTGATGTCCTGTATTAGCCGCGGGTCCCGGCCGTTGATGGCCGCAGGGACCGCCACGATAGGGGTGTATTCGCCGTATAAGACGCACCGACTTTTTCCCCCCAGTTTTGGGGAAGAAAAAGTGCGTCTTATACGGCGAAAAATACGGTAAGTATCAATGACTCCTGTTTTGGCTAACCTACCTCTCCCCTTTATTTTACTGCCCGCCTTGTCCCTGAAGTGGCTGCTAAAAATGTATGGCTGTCAATCTGCAGATCATCTGGCATGCTTGATTTGAGAAAGGGTTGTCATGATGAAACAATCCTTTAAAGGGGTACTCCGCCCCTAGACATCTTATCCCCTATCCAAAGGAACCCCCGCGGCCGGCACTCCCCCTCCCATAGACTTGCATTAAGGGGGCGTGATGTCACGTGGGAGGCGGGGCCGAGACGGCACAATCCTCCGACCCCTGCATCGCCAGTCATCAGGCACAGAACGAAGCTCGCTCCATGCACCAGATGACAGGGGGTGCTGCAGGAGAGATTGCGGGGGTTCCCAGTGGTGGGACCCCGCCATCAGACATCCTATCCCCTATCCTTTGGATAGGGGATACGATGTCTAGGGGTGGAGTACCCCATTAATTCATTATCGTTTTGCTGTAAGTTTTCTGTTTTGGATCAGAGGGAAGCCACATGTCAAATTGTGGAACACCTAATACTTACCCATTTCCTATGCCACAATGAATTTTCCATTATCCTGGTGCATTTTTGCAGGGATGCCTGGAGCAAGCTTGGTGCTATGAGTCAAGAAGATGCCATGTGTGCTTATATCAGAGAAATGAAAATGGTGGCACAAAAGGTATATTACCATGTGATGTCTCTACAGCATTGAAGTCAAGTCTAATAATTAGGGCAAGTTGAGAAAAGCCATCATCATAACCCTTTGATATCTGGGTATAACATCAACCACGAGCATACGGTTGTCATGGTTATGTCTGTAAAGCCATGGCATTGGACTACCATTTTACACCAAAAGGAATTGGAAATTCAAAATGTTCTCAATAGACTTTGTGGGCACCTAATCCTAGATGTCTTTAGGGTCTGGTAGATTGAGCGGGTAAGCACATGAGTTCATTGTCACTAACATGCATGTGCCCACATGAGCCATACCAACATGCCAACCATGAAATGACGTGCTCTGGGTGCTAGATGCATAGGTGGCTTCACCAAGTCACGTTCCTTTAGGCTCTTCACCACCTCATACATATTAAAAACCAAACTTTCTGATTTTAGCAAGACCAGCTGACTGTATAATGTTGACAGGGCCTCCCTGGGTGGCAGATGTTGGGGGAAGAGGAGGATTGGGGATGTCTGGCAGCGGGTTACCCCTCCTATCTCCATTCAGAAAACAAGAATGATCAGCGTACCCTGGTAAATGGAGGGATTGGGAAAAAAGTTGTATGGGTTCCTTTGGCCAGGGTATGCAGGTACAGAGCTAGGGCTATCAGCTGAATCTTTGTTCTGGAAGAAGGAAAATCTGTCTACAAACCTGCAGCTTGGTTATTATTTGGGTTGGGTCAGCACAACATATTTCCATTATATTGAGTGCATTGCCAAATACATTACTAGTTTAGGCATTGGACTTGCCTATACTTGTATGTCTGACATACAGGAGCTCAAAGATTTTGACTTTTTTATAAGTAAAAAATTCAAAACCCTATTAGAGCGTTTATAGGTAAAGGTTCTACACCAGAATGAAGAGCGGCAACAAAGAGTGTCTGGAGAACATAGCATGTACATGCATTATATGGATGGCCCATTGGTTTTTAAAGGGAAATGTGTAATGCTTCATTTCCCCTGTGGTGGCGCTGCAGGGAAATTGGAACACTTGCTGCCAGGTTCCCACACAGACACGTATTATAGGTGATCGCTGTGCATCCCAGCACGGCCATGCCCCTATGTGATGCCACGTCACGCCCCCTCAATGCAAGTGTATGGGAGGGGGCGTGGCGGCTGCCACGCCCCCTCCCATAGACTTGCATTGAGGGGGCATGGCGTGATGTCACAAGGAGCGTGGCCATGACCTCACGACCCCCGCAGCCCTCACCCAGTGTTTGGAACAAAATGTTCTGAACGCTGGGGCAGTGGAGTACCCCTTTAATATACTAGTATTTGAGTCAAAAAGGTTTTCTGTCATAATAAAAGCCATAAACCTTGTATTTTGTATTAGATTATAGACACATTCCCTCTGGAAGACACATCACCTGAGATGATTGAGCCTTTCCGCCCCCTGTATGATGTCATCCCTGATATGCCACGTCCCCCCGACTCCTTTTTCACGACCACCAGTGGTAGGTGAACCCTTCTTTGTTATAAAATCTTACACATTTAGTTTAGTTTACCTACATTATACCTATAGGGTGGGAATATTTTTTTTAATTTACAAAGGTTTTTTTTTGTGTAAAGGGGGAAAAAAAGTCAAAAAATGTTTGCACAAAGGGATTTGCACAAAATTTGCCACATTATGCTGAATTACATCTGTCTGCACCACAAGAAAGTGGGTGGGGCTTAGTATAAAAGAGGACGTGGCCTCCAGGTTTACTATAGTTCACGCCAGTAACTGAGCTATAGTGAATAATACGCTAGCTCTGAGCTATCATAGATTTTGTGCAGGGCTCCAGGAAGCTGAGGCAGATTCCTTAAAGGGGTATTCCAGTAGAAAAACAAATGTTTTTTTAAATCAACTGGTGTCAGAAAGTTACACAGATTTGTAAATTACTTCTATATAAAAATCTTAATCCTTCCAGTACTTATCAGCTGCTGTATGCTCCATAGGAAGTTGTTGTGTTCTTTCCAGTCTGACAACAGTGCTCTCTGCTGCCACCTCTGTCTGTGTCAGGAACTGTCTAGAGCTGTAGAGGTTTCCTATGGGCATTTGCTCCTGCTCTGGACAGTTCCTGACATGGACAGAGGTGGCAGCAAAGAGCACTGTGGTCAGACTGGAAAGAACTACACAACTTCCTGTGGAGCATATAGCAGCTGATAAGTACTGGAATGTTTAAGATTATTATTTTAAATAACAGTAATTTACAATCCTGTATAACTTTCTGGCACCAGATAATTTGAAAACATTTGTTTTCCACTGGAGTACCCCTTTAAATGGTGCACGACTCTTATTGCATCTGTTTGTCAAACGCCCTCCATAGTGTTCTTTATGCTTAAGGTGGTGGCAAACTGTGCCCAGAGCCTCCAGGGTAAGCACCCAGTATTACATAGAAGTGTATAGTGGTGTTATTTAGAAACTAGATTGGATCATTATACAGTGGGGGGGGAAAAGTATTTAGTCAGCCACCAATTGTGCATGTTCTCCCACTTAAAAAGATGAGACGCCTGTAATTTTCATCATAGGTATTCCTCAACTATGAGAGACAGAATGAGAAAAAAAAATCCATAAAATCACATTGTCTGATTTTTAAATAATTTATTAGCAAATTATGGTGGAAAATAAGTATTTGGTCAATAACAAAAGTTCATCTCAATACTTTTATACCCTTTGTTGGCAATGACAGAGGTCAAACATTTTCTGTAAGTCTTTACAAGGTTTTCACACACAGTTGCTGGTATTTTTGCCCATTCCTTCATGCAGATGAGTGATGTTTTGGGGCTGTCACTGGGCAACACAGACTTTAAACTCCTTCCAAAGGTTTTCTATGGGGTTGAGATCTGGAGACTGGATAGGCCAATCCAGGACCTTGAAATGCTTCTTACGAGGCCACTCCTTCGTTGCCTGGGCGGTGTGTTTGGGATCATCAAATACCTATTTTCCACCATAATTTGCAGATAAATTCTTAAAAAATCAGACAATGTGATGGATTTTTTTTCTCATTATGTCTCTCATAGTTGAGGTATACCTGTGATGAGAATTACAGGCCTCTCTCATCTTTTTAAGTGGGAGAACATGCACAATTGGTGGCTGAATAAATACTTTTTTTCCTTAAAGGAGATAAATAAAGATAAATAAGATAATAAAGATAGGCATCCCCCTTGTTCTGTCTGTCTTTCCTTTTTCTCTACCCTTTACTAGTTTCTTGCGGTTTTCTTTTATCCTTTTATTTCTTTATTTTCTTTGTTTATTTACTTTATTTATTTTTTCCTTATTCTTTTTTTTATTTTTTTTATTTTACTGCTCATATACCTTGTCTATATGCATTCTTAGCAGCTGGCTCTGTGTGCGGCAGGTTTAATTTGGTACCTGTCTGTGTAGGGCAATCCTTGTACTATCTTAGTTCTATGCCATTACTGTTATTTGAGTTTTTCTTTGTTAAATACAAAAAAATCTGATACCTTTTTTGCAGCTGCGTGTTCAAGCATGTCTTAATTTTACTCACCATGACGTGTTTGTTTTCTAATTTTGGACATGTATTCTATTCTGTTGGTGTCAATAAAAACGGATTATACATAAAATTAAAGATAGGCCCTAGACACCAAAGGCCCTATAAATCCCTTAAAACGTTATACAAAAAAAATAATAAAAAAATAAAAAATAAAACACAGAGCATTTCTGAGTATGTGTATAAGCAGATTATTAGCAGCTCCGGCAAAGCAGTTTTTGTAGGGCACAAGGGGTAAAGGTTGAAGATCTGAAGGAGGAGCAAATATACTGTAGCGTGATCAATGTTTATCTTATCACTAGAGATTTGCTATCTTCCAAATAAAAGGAAAATGCATCTACAGTTGGCTATAAAAGATCCAGTCGTGGAGTTTGACTTATAAATCCTTACTAATGCATAAAAAAGTTTCTTAAATTTTCTAACTTACTTTATGTTACAGTTCTTTATAGTTTTAAGGATATCTATCCGCTGTCAGTGAATAAAAACATTCTATCTTGCATCCAGATAGCAAAAACCTATAGAGCAGGTGGTATAGCTATAGGAGCAACTCGTGAACAGTGCAGCAGAATCCCATTGAAATTAATGGGACTCTGCTGCAGCAGGATGTCCGTGTAAGCGTGGCCTCACACTGACTCTCGCCTTAATAATCAGGCAGAGCTTTGATGAATGGCTTTGTAAACTTTGTGACTGTAAAGTTACAGCTGCACAGTCCTCTCTATCCCCTCCCTGCACACACATCTATTTCAGTGCTAGCAGGAAGTTACAGCCAGGTCAGTTCTGAAGCCTGGAAAGGTATATAACCAATAGAGTCAAAGAAAATTGTTGCCAGCTCACCGTTTATAGTTGCTTAGTCTCTGGGCACTCGTGGATGTTGAATTGGAAGCCAGGATGAAGACGAGCCGTTACCCCGGTGCATGAGGAAAAATACAAAGGAATTTCCAGCTCCCCAAAAAATGGTAGAAAAAATATTAAAAGTCCAAAATTTAATTAGTCCATATTAAAACCAAAAATGAAAACACCCTGTGTAGATAAAACCCCTACGCCTAGGGCGTAGGGGTTTTATCTACACAGGGTGTTTTCATTTTTGGTTTTAATATGGACTAATTACATTTTGAACTTTTAATATTTTTTCTACAATTTTTTTGGGAGCTGGAAATTCCTTTGTATATAACCAACAGACCTAAGGTATGCACCGCACCATTAGCCCTCTCAATACTATAGACCACCAGGTATATTAACAGTAGCCCCTTCACTGCCAGTGGTTCTGACATTAACCCTTTCTCTACCCTAGACCCCCAGGAATATTGACATTAACCCTTTTACTTCCAGGACCACTAAGGATGCTTACATTAACACATCTATGGCCAGAAGAGACCACCAGGGATGTAGACACTAGAATTCACTGTGCTAGACCTGTATGCTGTTTAATACTATTTGCCTGATTGCTATGTGGCCCTGTATATCTAATGATGTAATTTCTAGGGCACTGTATGGTCATTTCAATTGATGCAGTCCTTTGTTGCCTGGCATATGTTCTGCAGTGTTTCCTAACCAAGGTGCACCAGCTGTAGCAAAACTACAACTCCCAGCATGCCCGGACAGCCAAAGCTGCACCTTTTAATATTTAAAAGAAAAACAAATTAAATGCCATCCATAATAAATCTCTCCCAATCTACACTGGAAAAAACGTATCTGTAACTTACCCATACATTGCCAATGCAGTGGCATAACTATGGTGGATGTAGACATTGCAATGACAACTAGGTTCCTACACGCAAAACAGGAACTGGATGTTGCTATATGACTATATAATTGTACAGTAGATTGAATCTAGCATGTGATGTTACATTGACAGTATAGTATGTATCCAAGCTATGCCTCGCTCTGGCCCTGTCTTGCTTTTTGTAGACCTCTTGATGTTGCTGTTTGATGCTTTCTTTCCCTCATTGTCTATAAACCCCCTCATGTTACAGAGACTGAACATTCTGAGGATATAACAGAGCATGCAATACCAGAGCGGAGTGAAGAAATGGAGGACCAGCAGTCTAGAGACCATAATCAATATGCAACTGGAATGGAAGAGGTGGAGCTGGGTACACTGTCAGCGGAAAAAGAGCTAGAACAAAGAGCGGATCCTTTAGGTCAGTGTGTATTCTGCTCTGATTTACAGACCAAACAGTAACTATTCACGTCAATGTGAAATCTAATTGCCAGGAGATGTTGGACAGATTGGGGATTCTCCTTACTAAATACAAATCAACTTCTTGACCTTTATTGAATTCGATAAGTGTTCCTCAGCTCGCGGCTCTCCGGCTAATGCTAAACTACAATTCCCATTATGCCTTGAAAGCTGAAGGCAACAACTGAAGAGTCATAGGTTAGAGAACACTGGACTAGACAGTACTGACTGCTTTGACATGGTACTTGCTCCCGACCATGTTTAATGCAAACTAGGTCTTTGAAGGGGTACTCCGGCCCTGAGACAAAGGATAGGGGATAAGATGTCTCACCGCAGGGGTCCCGCCGCTGGGGACTCACGCAATCTTGTATTCGCCACCCACCTGTTTGAGCTGCACGCCGCGGTGCCAGCTCACAAACAGCCGGGTGGCGACCACGAGGCCGGAGTATTGTGACATGACCCCCTTGCAGGGAAAAACCCTTACTAGAACCCTCCCTATAAAATATCACTTTATTATACTTGATTAAAATATATGACGCCAAACATATATTAAAATTTGACGTGGTATGGGGATATTAAAGTACTAGAGTGTGGGTGAGCTCACACTCTAAAAACGAGTGCTGGACAGGACTGCGGTGTCTTATTCAAATGCACACTGCGGACCACTGGTAATTCCAGTGTCCGCTATAACACCGCTGTCCCTCACTCTTTTGTTTGTGTTGATCCCCAATATCCACGTCGACTAAAACATAGGACCGTAGGCCTCCCCGACGTTTCGCTGACGAATCAGCTTTGTCAAGGGTTGCGAGGCTACTGTTCTCCCAGACGCCCGGTAAGTGTTTATATTAACTCGGGTGGCCGGTACTTCCTATCCCTAGAGCAGCCAATCTCGGAGCGGGACGTCATGTTCACTGTGTGAGATCACGGACGTGAAGGATGTAAACAAAGGTCATGTGCCAGGATAGGCACACGATTCGCTAGTTGTAACAACGCGAGAACAGTGAACATGACGTCCCGCTCAGAGATTGGCTGCTTAGGGATAGGAAGTACCGGCCACCCGAGTTAATATAAACGCTTACCGGGTGTCTGGGAGCACCGTAGCCTCGCAACCCTTGACAAAGCGGATTCATCAGCGAAACGTCGGGGAGGCCTACGGTCCTATGTTTTAGTCGACGTGGATATTGGGGATAAACACAAACAAAAGAGTGAGGGACAGCGGTGTTATAGCGGACACTGGAATTACCAGTGGTCCGGAGTGTGCATTTGAATAAGACACCGCAGTCCTGTCCAGCACTCGTTTTTAGAGTGTGAGCTCACCCCCACTCTAGTACTTTAATATCCCCATACCACGTCAAATTTTAACATGTTTGGGGTCATATATTTTAATCAAGTATAATAAAGTGATATTTTATAGGGAAGGTTCTAGTAAGGGTTTTTCCCCGCAAGGGCGTCACCCCTTAAAGGTTGTTATTGATATATTTTTGCCCTGAATACCTCCAGGGACAAATGTGTTTCCTTGGCTATCGACGGAGTATCGTGACGTCACGACTCCGCCCCGTGTGATGTCACCCCCCGCTATGCAAGTCTATGGGAGGGGGCATGACGTCCGTCACGCCCCCTCCCATAGACTTGCATAGCGGGGGTGGGGTGTGACGTCACGATACTCCAGCCCCGTGGTCCCACCCGACTGTTTGTGAGCTGGCACCGCGTCGTGCAGCTCAAACAGGTGGGTGGCGAATACAAGATTGACGGGGTCCCCAGTGGCTGGACTTCCGCGGTGAGATATCTTATTTGGATAGGGGATAAGATGTCTCAGGGCCGGAGTACCCCTTTTAGCATTTCTCACAGCATGTTTTATGGCTACTATGGTCAAATCTCCGTTCTTATCTAGGATATAGTCCTATTATTTCTTGAGCATGTATGTCATCTATATCTCATTGCTGATTTCTATTTAGGCGGGGCAGCACATCCAGTGCAAGCGGATCAGCGTCTGCATAGCTGGGGATCTGAAAATGATTATTCTGACAGTGTGGAACAGCTCATGTCTGATCAAGTGAGTCGCTGGTGTAATAAAACTTCTTAACCCTGTACAGCCTGTCAATTCATATATGTATGTGCACCCCTATTACAAATACATGGCAGTTTTCTTCTAAAAACAGCACCACACATATTCACTGGCTGTGTGGAGTATTGCAGCTCAGCCCCATTCACTTAAAAAAGATGTCCAGCGGTAATGGCGTGTTTGGATCAGCTGACCTGCTGTGTGCAAAACGTCACACCCAGGAGCTGAGCCGGATACCCGTAGAGAAGATTGCAGGGGACACAGCAGGTCGGACCCCTGAGATCAGACATTTATCCCCTAACCGCAGGATAGCGGATAAGTTTATTACCGCTGGACATCTTCTTTAAGTGAAGCAGAGACAACCCATATACATGTATGTACTGTTTATAAAAGAAAGCAGCTGTATTTTTAAGTATAACCTAATGTTTTCCCTTTTAGGAATATGAACATGGTTCACACTTATTTAAAGCATCTGATGTTACACACAAAAAGACCAAGACTAAGTCAAGGAGGAAAAGTGCAGACAGGCGAAAGGATGATGTCTATGTACCAGGTATACATCAATAATTGTGCAACGAAAAGCCTTCAATTGTATGTTCACTTTTAGGGTGTGTTCCCACAGGGCGTATACGCAGCGTATTTGACGCTGCGCAAAATTTACGGCAGCAGCGGGAAATACGCTGCGTATTCCTTGCTCACTATACACACAGGGCTTTCCGGCGGCAGCCCTATGCGTGCAGTGAGTTTTGGAGGCGGAGCCGCGCGTCACAGACACACCGGCACACGGCCCGCCTCCAAAACTCACTACACACATAGGGCTGCCGCCGGAAAGCCCTGTGTGTATAGTGAGCAAGGAATACGCAGCGTATTTCACGCTGCTGCCGTAAATTTTGCGCAGCGTCAAATACGCTGCGTATACGCCCTGTGGGAACGCACCCTTAGGCTAGGTTTCCATATAGGGTTTTTCTGGTGTTTTTTTGGGGGGGAAACTGCCACTTGAGTTTTTGTGCCAACGCCAGAAGTATATTCAAAAGGAATGGGAAATATAAAGGAAGGACTTTTCCTTCTCCTTCCTGTTGGATCCACTTCTTGGCTCAAAAACAGCAGGGAAAGTTTAAAAAAAAAAACACTAGAAAAAACCTGTATGGAAGCCTAACTTTATGGTTCGGCAACACGTAGCAGAAATGCTGTGGATTCTCAACAGCAATTAATCCACAGTATTACTGCACTGTATTTCGCTACAGCAATTCTGCACTAAATCATGGCAATTTTGGTGCAGATTAGTCCCTGTGCCTTGGGGGTCGAATATGCTGTTAAAGATAAAATGGCACTTGAGAAAAGAAGACAAATAGAGTAGTTGCCAATAGCAACCCATCAGATTGCTTCTTTCAAATTTCAGAGGCCTTTTTAAAAATTAAAGAAGAAGAAATCTAATTGGTTGCTATTGACAACTGCACCACTCTTCCTCTGCATATCACAACACAATCTGCTAGACCTGCAGATTTTGACTTCCCAACTGGAGTCAACAGGGAAAATGCACAATTGATCCTTAACAAATCTGACACTACTTTAAATGCAGACAAGAAATACCAATAAAAAATACAGGAAAAGATACTAGGAAATACAAAAACAGACTCCCGATGTTCTTACTAAATCCCGGCACAAGGAGCAGTCCACTGATAAAGGAAGGAAATGCATAATTGTAAGTCATACGACAAATCAGTCAGAACAACCGAACATAAAGACCAGATCTTACACAATTGACATGCTATTGATTTCTGTTGCACTGTGTGGTTGAGATTTTGGAACTCTTTTCCACTCTGCTGCTACTGTAGATGTTGCATATTTTTTGAGGTATTCCGGGCAAAGGAGTATTCCGGACAAAAACATTTTATCCCCTATCCAAAGGATAAGGGATAAGATGTCTGATCGCGGGGGGTCTGCTGCTGAGACCCCCCGCGATCTCCCTGCAGCACCCGCTTTCAATGCGGGTGCTGAATCTCCAGTTTCGGCAACCTCCGGGTTTCCAGGACTGGGGACGTGACGTCATGCCACGTCCCCTCCATTCATGTCTATGGGAGGGGGCGTGACGGCCATAGACATGAATGGAGGGGGCGTGGCGTGACGTCACGTCCCCAGTCCCGGAAACCCGGAGGTTTCCGAAACTGGAGATTCAGCACACGTACAGAAAGCGGGTGCTGCAGGGAGATCGCGGGGGGTCACAGCAGGAGGCCACCTGCGATCAGACATCTTATCCCTTATCCTTTGGATAGGGGATAAAATGTTTTTGCCCGGAATACCCCTTTAATAATGGTTATTCCGAAGAATGCTGTCCTCTTCTTGGCTGTGGCCAAAGCCCGAGATGCCAACTATCACTAGAACAAAGGGTCTGTGACATAGAGGTAGAGGAGGAGGCTTACACACATCCACAGAAATACCTTTTTGGTGTCTTTCATTGCCTCTTCAAGCTCTAGACATGCTGGATGTTTGGTAACATAGAATAAGGGTAATGTGTCCTATAATATCTCACAAAGCAGGATTTCCTGAAATACGTTATGCTGCAGAAGGTTCACCGATTTATTGCCAAATACATTAACAAATGTAAGGAGAGGTGGATAGTTGGAAGGGGAATCGGGATCCTGCTTTGTGGACTAAAGGTGCCCATACACACCTATAATAGCTGTAGGACAAACATTCGTGCCGCCAACAGCTATTTCTTTTATTTACCATATATACATGAACATTCGTCATGGCCAAACATTCTTATGTTGTGAATGAGAACAAGGGAGGTAAGCCTCTGCCAGATAGCTCATCATCTCCCCAAAAACAAAATTGTCAAGTAGTTAAAGGGGTTATCCAGGAAAAAACTTTTATATATATATATATATATATATATATATATATAAATCTCAACTGGCTCTAGAAAGTTAATCCTTTCAGTACTTATGAGCTTCTGAAGTGAAGGTTGTTCTTTTCTGTCTAAGTGCTCTCTGATGACACGTGTCTCGGGAACCGTCCAGTTTAGAAGAGGTTTGCTAGGGGGATTTGCTTCTAAATTGGGCGTTTCCAGAGACACGTGTCATCAGAGAGAACTTAGACAGAAAAGAACAACCTTAACTTCAGAAGCTCATAAGTACTGGAAGGATTAAGATTTTTTAATAGAAGTAATTTACAAATCTGTTTAACTTTCTGGAGCCAGTTGATATATATAAAAAAAGTTTTTTTCCTGGAATACCCCTTTAAAATCCAAGATGCTTTTCTCTCCACCAACGTCATTTGTCGGGATGAGTTTGAAGGCCCCTATGCACATTATAGAGAGTCAGCTGGTCCTGCCGACTCTCTCAAGCCCTTCACCTTTGTTGAGGGGGTCAGGAATAATAAATCAGATTTTATAAATATGCCGGATTATATGACTTTTCAGCAAGTGTTTTCTCTCCATTTAGAGTCTCACTCCACTAATGATGGCTGGCTGAGAAATCTCAGTGAAGAAGACCATGGAGACACATCAAGTGGATTACAGACTAGATGCCAAAATAACCCAAACCATTTGAGCCCTCAGATTAAAGCCACAGTGGAGGCTCTGCAAGCTTCAGTCCAGGGACTCTGTCAGCGGCTAGAAAGCCTGGAGAGAACTTTACAGGTTATCATCCTGCATTCTTATCAGCTAACTCCCTTATATAGATAACATGAGCTAATGTAACTTAGGAGACATGCAAAATGCTGGTTCTTGTTATATAGTAAGTATGTACAGTGGTCCCTTAAGTTACAGTATTAATTGGTTCCGGGACGACCATTGTATGTTGAAACCATTGTATGTTGAGACCAGAACTCTATGGAAACCTGGTAATTGATTCTAAAGGCACCAAAATATCATCCAAAAATAGGAAAAAGTGAGGATTAAAGAAAAATAAGTAGATAACTAATATAGATAAAGCAAATCCTTACATATAAAAGTAAGAAAGATCTTCTGGGAGCTGTAATCGCGTTCTAGGTCAGTGTTTCCCAAGCAGGGAGCCTCCAGATGTTGCAAAACTACAACTCCCAGCATGCCCGGACAGCCAAAGGCTGTCCGGGCATGCTGGGAGTTGTAGTTTTGCAACAGCTGGGGGCTCCCTGCTTGGGAAAAACTGGTCTATGTAGAGGACAGGAGCTTCTTCCGGGTCCTGTACAGCACACGCAATGTCCTAAAAAAGTAACATGGAGTCGCCCTCACCTGGTGTCCAAAGGAGAAGCTAACCCTGGTACAGGTAAAGAGTACAGAACATGTAATACCTCCCTGTACTGTAGGGGGCGCTACCAGACAGTGCATACACTTCAGTAATACAGGGGTTTTACCAGTTCTTCGGGTCATTGACACGTTTCACATCTGGACTGTCCGTAACATTGTATGTTGAGTCTGGTTTCAACTTACAATGGTCCAGAAAAGACCATTGTATGTTGAAACTAATGTTTGTTGAGGCCATTGTAAGTTGAGGGATCACTGTATTGTATATTCACTGCAATTAGAGATGAGCGAACTTACAGTAAATTCGATTCGTCACGAACTTCTCGGCTCGGCAGTTGATGACTTTTCCTGCATAAATTATTTCAGCCTTCAGGTGCTCCGGTGGGCTGGAAAAGGTGGATACAGTCCTAGGAAAGAGTCTCCTAGGACTGTATCCACCTTTTCCAGCCCATCGGGAGCACCTGAAAGCTGAACTAATTTATGCAGGATAAGTCATCAAATTCCGAGCCGAGAAGTTCGCGACGAATCGAATTTACTGTAAGTTCGCTCATCTCTAACTGCAATAGCAGATTTTAAGTAGGATACCAAACTAGGCTTGTGTCTGGTTTTGCATGCACCTATGTGTACAGGGTTAGGCTGCAATACCACATACAGCATGATGGCAAGAGTGGAGCTGTTTAGAAACAGTCATTTTCTACAACCCATTTTAAGATAGAAAATGTCCCATATAAAGTGAGCTGTGAGCAGCAAAGTTTTCTGGGAGTTATAGTTTTACGGCGTTCATAATGTAAGGTTGCTTTTCATGTAAGGTATATTTCATGTCTTTCAGTGGCTCCTTTGAATAGACTGGTTCAGATAAACGTTAAGTTTTAGGTTGTCATTTACCGTTCACACTAAACAAAGATGCTTTCTTCTCTCACAGGATCAGCGACAGTACATAGAAAGCCAAGCACAGAGATCACATAAAGTGCCGGTATGTCACATAAAGTGCTAATGTCAATGACAAAATACCGTAGTCATAAAATTATACAATACAGCCCTATTCACATACTGAAAAAAATCCACAGAGCCCTGCTGAGTTGTACGACGCATACCCCTCATTGACATTGGCATCAAAAGACAGATGTCAAAAGATTAGATAGATACAGGGCTGTAGAGGTGTCATTTGTAGCTTCTGGGCCCCGATACAAAATCTGTTACAGGGCCCCATGTGCCAATTATAATACTGGTCTCTTACTGGGCAGATGTGCTTTGGGGACTTCCTTAGGCACCAGGGCCCTGGTGCGACTGCTAACTCTTCTACCTCTTCAGCTATGCCCCGGCATGGCTGCCATCAGGCAGTGGCCTCCAGTGCCATCAGGGCAGTGGCAATTTGTGTGAGAGGAACATGTAGAACAGTCTATGTGTGGGCAAGAAGAGCAGTCTTTTTTGGGGAGGGGGCTTAAAGGGGTACTCCGCTGCTCAGCGTTTGGAACAAACTGTTCCAAACGCTGGAGACGGCGCTGGGAGCTCGTGGCGTCACGGCTCCTGCATTTGGAACAGTGTGTCCCAGACACTGAGCAGCGGAGTACCCCTTTAAAGAACAGCCTGTTGGAGATAGGGGAAATTAGTAGTCCTGAGGAAAGAGGGGACTTAGAGAGCAGTCTTTATGAGAGGGGGACATGAGGAGCAGTCTGTAAGAGAAGGAGGAAGGGTCAATCCTGGATGGATATTAGATAGTTATGGGATAAATAGATAGATATGAGATAGATAATAGGTTGAAATCGAGTTCTTAGTGCACTGCTGTGTTGGTGCTGCTATTGACTCAGTGGGGCTCCTGGAATATTTAAAGCACTTGTATTTGTGCGCACAAACACACTTTAGGATAGTAGTCCTTGGAATTGGCCATAAACAGTTTAGATGAGCATGTGATGTGTTTTTCAGTAGAGAGAAGTAGACATCCTATATCTGCCACTACTTATCTCAAGGAAAATCACAGGACTGGACTGATCTCCCATGAGGGATGATGACATTTACAGTGCGTCTGTGTCTGTGCTAGGTTTAGTAAATGGGACTGTCTGTTACACTGTAATACAGTATTTTGGAGTATATGTTTGTTATTCGTATTCTTGTAGTATTAGAATGTGTCTGCTTTCTCTCATTTTACAGAAACAGCAACTACCTTCGCTGGCCAAGTCTCAGACGTTTCTGTTCATAGTCATCTGGCCATTTGTCGTGCACTGGCTGCTGCGCAGGTTTTTATGGAGGAAGAGATGACCTGTTAGTTTTGGCCCATGCCATCCCTTGTACAAGACTATATCTAAAGTGGACAGAATGAATCAGAACTTCACCGGACAGCTGTTTTATAAAAGAGACAGCAGCAAAAAAAGAGAAAAACAAGAAGCTTAGTGGATGTAAATTTACCATTGTATCTGGAATGGGTTAATAATGATTTTTCTTGTAATAGTGCCTTGTTGATATAGGAATGATATCGCATTGTTTTCATTGCCTCTTTGAATAATCTGCCCTGTCCTGTCTGCTGCCTTACACCCTCTAACACTACGTGCCTTTATAGCTCGTAAACAGGATTTTCCCTTTAAGGGAACGCAAGCAACTAAGGCCCAAGCAAACACAGTAACAAAGATAGAAAGTTAGCATACAGTGAAACACAGCATGACATTAAAGGTAGAGAATAAAGGGATCATAGAGAGCCATAGCACTAGGCAGGACAGGAGAGCAGGCCCTGGATCTGGGCATCATTGCAGAGTAAAATATGGAATCAGATGGGGCAGATCAGTCAGGCATTAGTTTATGCAGTAGGGGAGGCCGTGGGGGCATGCAAGGCAAGAGGGGAGGCCGTGGGGGCATGCAAGGCAAGAGGGGAGGCCGTGGGGGCATGCAAGGCAAGAGGGGAGGCAGTGGGAGTGCGAGGAAACAAGAGAAAGCTGTGGGCATACAGGTGCAAGAGGAGAGGAGCTGAGGTGTGCAACGGAAGAGGAGAAGCAATGGAGTTGCATAATGACAAGAGGGGAAACAGCCGAGGTACTCAAGGGCAAATTGGGAGGCGGCAGAAGCATGCAAGAGGAGAGGTTGCTGGGGCATGCAAGGCAAGTGGGGAGCTGCGAAGGTATAGAAGGGCAAGAGGGAAGCTGCAGAGGCATGCAAGGGCTAGACTGAAGCTGCGAAGGCATGCAAGGAAAAGAGGGGAACTGTGGAGGCATGCAAGGGCTAGACAGAGCTGTGGAGGCATAAAAGGAAAAGAGGGGATCTGTGGAGGCATGCATGGATAAGGGGGGGGAGCTGCAGAGGGGTGCAAAGGCAAAGGGCTAGACAGGAGCTGCAGAGGCATACAAGGAAAAGAGGGGAGCTACAGAGGCATACAAGGAAAAGAGGGGAGCTGCAGAGGCATACAAGGAAAAGAGGGGAACTGTGGAGGCATGAAAGGAAAAGAGGGGAACTGCGGAGGCATGCAAGGAAAAGAGGGGAGCTGCGGAGGCATACAAGGATAAGGGGGAAGCTGCAGAGGGGTGCAAAGGGCTAGACAGGAGCTGCAGAGGCATACAAGGAAAAGGGGAACTGCAGAGGCATACAAAGAAAAGAGGGGAGCTGTGAAGGCATGCAAGAACAAGAGGGGAGCTGCAGAGGCATGCAAGGGCTAGGCAAGAGCTGCGGAGGCATACAAGGAAAAGAGGAGAGCTGTGGAAGGGTGCAAGGGCTAGACAGGAGCTGCCGACGCATGCAAGGACAAGGGAGCTGTTGAGACATGCAAGAGAAAAAGGGAAGCTGCAGAGGCATCCAAGGGCAAGTAGGGAGCTGTGGAGGTGTGCAAGGGCAAGAAGACAAAGTCAGAGAGGTGTTTGTTGAAAGGAAATATGACAAAGTTTAGGCTCTGAAAATAAAATGCTATTTTTCTCTCCCACCAGAGAGTAGTACATAGTGGGTGGATTTAAGGGCTGTAGCTACTCAGACTAGTGAAATCCTATCTTGCATGTTCTTTCATCCTAATAATACAGTCCACCATTCTTCTCACATTACACGGTAATAAAATCATTATACCACAGCAAATAATCTGTCTTCTTCATGTACCTGCCAGGCCACAAGTGGGGATTACACCCAGTACATAGTAGGATGGCAATGATTGAGAACTTGGCCTTCAGCCTTCACACGAGTAGAAGACTTGGTCTCTGCATGTCTAATGCCTTCAAGACAAACCAGTCCATTTCAACTGATATAATCAAAAAAATGACCTATTGTTTAACTCAAGTTTTACGTGAAACCATATTTTTTAAGGAATTTGTGGTGATATTTTTTATATGGGTTTTTCAGGAGTTTTCCTTAGTCAAATTAATGTCTGTTTAAAAAGAGCACCCCTCTTGTCTGTAGGCTGTGTCAGGTATTGCGGTAGTCCTTAGAATGGTGCTGGGCTGCAGGACTAGACACTGTCCATGAATAAGAGTAGTCCTAGTCTCATACAACCCTTTCAGTGAGATGGTGTGAACAAATAGCCTGACTTAAAATACAGATCTATATCTTTTCACTCTCATTTGACTTCAATGGGGAGATCATGTCACCAAGTTGGACACGCTCCATATTATTCCATCACCATATTTTTTTCTCCTGTTCTGCTTCATGACAGGGGCAGAACTGATGGGGAAAGAAAACTGTGGAAGTGGATCCACTGCATGGCAGACTCTGACAGCGTCACACGGATCCCATTAACTACCGTATTTTTCGCCCTATAGGACGCACCGTCGTATAAGACGCACCCAATTTATAGGTGCAAAATCTAAAAAAAAATAAAGATTTTGAACCCAATAGCGGTCTTCAACCTGCGGACCTCCAGATGTTGCAAAACTACAACTCTCAGCATGCCCGGACAGCCGTTGGCTGTCCGGGCATGCTGGGTGTTGTAGTCTTGCAACATCTGGAGGTGCGCAGATTGAAGACCACTGCATAGGAGGTAATACTCACGTGTTCCCGCCGCTCCGGACCAGTCACCGCTGCCCTGGATGTCGCTCCATCGCTGTCGCCGTGTCCCCGTCGCGCCGGCCGGGTATCCTCGCTCTCTGTCGCCGTCATCACGTCGTTACGCACGCTGACGCACCTACGCGACGACGTGATGACGAGGAAGGAGAGCGCCGGCCATACAGGGGATCCCTGAACGGAGAAGACACCGAGGAGGCAGGTAAGGTCCCTCCAGGTGTCCTGTAAGCACTAACCCGGCTATTTAGTCGGGCTGTTCGGGACCGCCGCGGCGGTCCCGAACAGCCCGACTGAACAGCCGGGTTCGTGTCACTTTCCCTTCAGACGCGGTGGTCAGCTTTGATCGCCGCGTCTGAAGGGTTAATACAGGGCATCACCGCGATCGGTGATGTCCTGTATTAGCCGCGGGTCCCGGCCGTTGATGGCCGCAGGGACCGCCGCGATAGGGGTGTATTCGCCGTATAAGACGCACCGACTTTTTCCCCCCAGTTTTGGGGAAGAAAAAGTGCGTCTTATACGGCGAAAAATACGGTATATTGGGGACTGACAGGGTTTTCGTTATGGTGTCTGACATTTTAGCAGAAAAACTAGCGCAGCATGCTTTGCTTTTTTTATCCAGATTAATAATGGAATCTGCGATGGAGGCTTCTAGCCAAACTTCTGACTCTGATGTGAACTAGGCCTTAGTATGTATTCAGCATTTTCATTTACACATCAAATAGACCAAAGTTACCAACATGTAACTTATGTGACAGGCACCACTTTTAATGTCCTGGAAAAAAATGTTTCCTCCACCACTGTCTTAGAGGCAGAAAAGCAGAATACCTGAATATCCTGCTTTAAGGACATATTTGGCCTCATTTACTAAGAGTGGAGTGTACTTTTCTTTTTCCTGACAGGTATTTTTCCATGGTATTTACTAATTTGGCGCTTATCCCAACGTTGCTTTTTTTTTTTTAATACCTGCTCTGTGCTGTCTGGTTTTCCAGAGCTTAAAAGGGTACTCCGGTGGAAAACTTTTTTTTTTTCATCAACTGGTGCCAGAAAGTTAAACACATTTGTAAATTACTTCTATTAAAAAATCTTAATCCTTCCAGTACTTATTAGCTGCTGAATACTACAGAGGAAATTCTTTTCTTTTTGGAACACAGTGCTCTCTGCTGACATCACGAGCACAGTGCTCTCTGCTGACATCACGAGCACAGTGCTCTCTGCTAACATCTCTGTCCATTTTAGGAACTGTCCAGAGAAGCATATGTTTGTTATGGGGATTTTCTCCTACTCTGGACAGTTCTTAAAATGGACAGAGATGTCAGCAGAGAGCACTGTGCTCGTGATGTCAGCAGGGAGCTCTGTGTTCCAAAAACAAAAGAATGTCCTCTGTAGTATTCAGCCGCTAATAAGTACTGGAAGGATTAAAATTTTTAAATAGAAGTAATTTACAAATCTGTTTAACTTTCTGGCACCAGTTGGTTTAAAAAAAAATAAAGTTTTCCACTGGAGTACCCCTTTAAATGCACCACATTTTATGTGGGAACATTACATGTGAACAGGACGTGTGAACTAACCCTTAGGTTGTATAGTACCTACACTTGCTGGGGGGCACACGCTTTGAGGGCCATTATTTTCATAAAAACGCAACAAAAACAACATCTTAGGAGTACCTTTTTTTTAAAGGTAAAAAAAAACAACAAAAAAAGAGAGCCTTAAAGTGATTCTTTTCGGTCTGTTTTGCCTAGGGCTGGACTTTGCAGAGGCTTCTTGTGCGCCATTTACATGTCAATGGAGATCGTCAATGTTTTTGTTTGTGGTTACTATGGAGATCACAACTGACTTCTTCCAGGGTCGGCAGCTGAGACTTGTACTTGTGATAGTAACTTTCTTTACCATAGAGAATTTCCCGAAGATAGATGTGTTATGCACATACTAGTTTAGATAAGTATTTGTTGGGGAGACCTAAAGGGACTTAAAGTTTATCCCAAGATTAAAAGATAGCTATAACTAGCAGATCATCGGGGGTCTGACTGCTGGGACCCCCCTGGGTTACGAAAACAGCCGCGCACATACTTGACCACTGCTCCGTTGTACTGTAAAGCTATGTTCACACCCCAGAATGTCCGCACGGAAAATCTACCTGCTGGCAGACTGCAGGCGCCATCATAATATGCCGGTGCTAGGACCGCACTGGTATGCGCCGTCTCATAGACGGTAATGCATTCCGTGTGGAGTCCGCAGAAAGAAACAACATGTCCATTCTTTCTGCAGACACTGAAATCAGTGCTAGAAACATCTGGCGCAGAGATGCCGCCATATGCACAGTGCAGCAGAATCCCATTGAAATCAATTGGACTCTGCTGCTGCGGAATTCCAATGCAAAATTCCACATGGAAATTCCGACATGTGAACATGGCCTAAGAACATAATTTATGTAGATATTCCGAGCTGAATTTTGCTTGTACCCCATACAATAGCACAGTGTTTTCCAAACAGTGTGTCTCCAGCTGTTGCAAAACTACAACGCCCAGCATGCCCGGACAGCCTTTGGCTGTCCGGACATGCTGGGAGTTGTAGTTTTGCAACAGCTGGAGACACATTGTTTGGAAAACACTGCGCTATTGTATGGGGTCAATACACAGCATTGGGCTGCAGATTTCTGGCACATATTCCATTGCAGATTTTTCCCTGCACGCCTTATATAAATTACAATATGTCCTGCCTTACAACTTCTGACATTTATAATACTTTATGGGGGAGATTTATCAAAACCTGTCCAGAGGAAAAGTTGCTGAGTTTCCCATAGCAACCAATTAGATCGCTTCTTTCACTTTGCAAAGGCCTTGTTTAAAATGAAAGAAGCGATCTGATTGGTTGCTATGGGCAACTCAGCAACTTTTCCTCTGGACAGGTTTTTATAAATCTCCCCTTATGTTTTTTTAAAACTGGATTTACAGGTAGAGTCCTTTTTTATGCGTCACGGAGGTGATTTTTTATGCATCACTCTCTTCCCTTTTACCAATAGGGACCTTTCGGGAATATCTTAACCCCTACAGGACCCATGACGTAACGGTACGTCCCGACACCCTGGGTCTTAAGGACCAGGGACGTACATTTACGTCATGGGCAGTTTTAGTCCCCGCCGTGCGCCGGGCGGGGATCGGAGCGGGATGGCTGCTGAAATCATTCAGCAGGCATCCCGTGCAAATGACCAGGGGGGTCATCAGACCCCCCCCATGTCGGCGATCGCGGCAAATCGCAAGTGAATTCACACTTGCGATTTGCGCGATTCCGGGTCATTACGGGTCTATAGTGACCCGGTGACCCGGAATGTAAGGGGGATCGCGGGTGTCTAAGACACCCACGATCCCCCTGAAGCGATAGGAGTGAGGTGGCACGGGTGCCACCCCTCCTATCCCTGCTATTGGTGGTCTAGACGCGACCACCAATAGCAGATCGGGGGCGGGGGGGTTTACTTTCGTTTTCCCCGTCCTGCCCTCCCACAATAGGCGGGGCAGGACGGGGAAACGACGGGGACCGGCGCCGAAGATCCACTTACCGATCCGGGCGGGCGTCGGAGGCTGCAGGCGACGGAGATCGGCGGGCGGCGATGACGTGCGGCTGGATCCGACGGAAGCCGGTGAGTTGCCAAGCAACATCTGGAGGGTACAGTTTGAGACCATTATACAGTGGTCTCTAACTGTAGCCCTCCAGATGTTGCAAAACTACAACTCCCAGCATGCCCAGACTGCTGTTTGGGCATGCTGGAATATGTAGTTTTGCAACAGCTGGAGGGCTACAGTTTGAGACCACTATATAGTGGTCCCTAAACTGTAGCCCTCCAGATCTTGCAAAACTACAACTCCTAGCATGCTCAAACAACTGTTTGCTGTGAGGGCATGCTGGGAATTGTAGTTTTGCAACAGCTGGAGGTCCACAGTTTGGAGATCACTTTGCAGTGGTCTCTAAAACTGTAGCCCAACAGATGCAAAACTGCAAATCCCAGCATGTCCAAACAGCAATCAGCTGTCTCGGCATGCTGGGAGTTGTAGTTGCGTACCTCCAGCTATTGCATAACTACATCTCCCAGCATGCCCTTCGGCGATCAGTACATGCTGGGAGTTGTAGTTTTGCAACAGCTGGAGGCACACTGGTTAGAAAATACTGAGTTAGGTAACAGAACCTAACTGAAGGTTTTCCAACCAGTGTGCCTCCAGCTGTTGCAAAAGTACAACTCCCAGCATGCACGGTCTGTCAGTACATGCTGGGAGTTGTAGTTTTGGAACAGCTGGAGGTTTGCCCCCCCCCCCCCCATGTGAACGTACAGGGTACATTCACACGGGCAGAATTACAGTAAGTTTCCTGCTCCAAGTTTGGGCTGCGGCAAATTTTTCGCCGTATCTCAAACTTCTAGCGAGAAACTCACCGTAACCCGCCAGTGCGAATGTACCCTAAAAACACTACACTACACTAACACCTAATAAAGAGTAAAACACTACATATACACCCCCTTACACTGTCCCCCCAATAAAAATGAAAAACGTATTGTATGGCAGTGTTTCCAAAACGGAGCCTCCAGCTGTTGCAAAACAACAACTCCCAGCATTTCCGGACAGCCACTGACTGTCCAGGCATGCTGGGAATTTAGCAACAGCTGGAGGCACCCTGTTTGGGAATCACTGGCGTATAATACCCCTATGTCCACCCCTGTGCAATCCCTAATTCAGGCCTCAAATGCGCATGGCGCTCTCTCACTTTGGAGCCCTGTCGTATTTCAAGGCAACAGTTTAGGGCCACATATGGGGTATCTCTGTACTCGGGAGAAATTGCACTACTAATTTTGGGGGGCTTTTTCTCCTTTTACCCCTTAGGAAAAGGAAAAGTTGGGGCTACACCAGCTTGTTAGTGTAAAAAAATAAAAAAAATTACACTAACATGCCGGTGTTGCCCTTTACTTTTTATTTTCACAAGCGTTAAAAGGAAAAAAAAGACACCCAAAATTTGTAACGCAATTTCTCCTGAGTACGGACATACCCCATATGTGGGTGTAAAATGCTCTGCGGGCGCACAACAAGGCTCAGGAGTGAGAGCGCACTATGTACATTTGAGGTCTAAATTGGTGATTTGCACAGGGGTGGCTGATTTTACAGCGGTTCTGACATAAACCCCCCCCAAAAAATACCCACATGTGACCCCATTTTGGAAACTACACCCTCACGTAATGTAATAAGGGGTACAGTGAGCATTTACGCCCCACAGGTGTTTGACAGATTTTTGCAACAGTGGTCCGTGAAAATGAAAAATTTTATTTTTCATTTGCACAGCCCACTGTTCCAAAGATCTGTCAAACGCCAGTGGGGTGTAAATACTCACTGCACCCCTTATTAAATTCTGTGAGGGGTGTAGTTTCCAAAATAGGGTCACATGTGGGGGGTTCCACTGTTCTGGCACCACGGGGGGCTTTGTAAACGCAGATGGCCCCTGACTTTCATTCCAAACAATTTTTTTTCCCAAAAGCTCAACGGCACTCCTTCTCTTCTGAGCATTGTAGTGCGCCAGCAGAGCACTTGACGTCCACACATGGGGTATTTCCATACTCAGAAGAGATGGGGTTACAAATTTTGGGGGGTATTTTCTGCTATTAACCCTTGCAAAAATGTGAAATTTGGGGGGAAACACACATTTTAGTGAAAAAAAAATTTTTTTTTTTACATATGCAAAAGTCGTGAAACACCTGTGGGGTATTAAGGCTCACTTAATTTCTTGTTACGTTCCTCAAGGGGTCTAGTTTCCAAAATGGTATGCCATGTGAGGGTTTTTTGCTGTTCTGGCACCATAGGGGCTTCCTAAATGCAACATGCCCCCCAAAAACCATTTCAGAAAAACGTACTCTCCAAAATCCCCTTGTCGCTCCTTCGCTTCTGAGCCCTCTACTGCGCCCGCCGAACAATTTACATAGACATATGAGGTATGTGCTTACTCGAGAGAAATTGGGCTACAAATACAAGTAAAAATTTTCTCCTTTTACCCCTTGTAAAAATAAAAAAATTGGGTCTACAAGAACATGCGAGTGTAAAAAATGAAGATTGTGAATTTTCTCCTTCACTTTGTTGCTATTCCTGTGAAACACCTAAAGGGTTAAAACGCTGACTGAATGTCATTTTGAATACTTTGGGGGGTGCAGTTTTTATAATGGGGTCATTTGTGGGGTATTTCTAATATGAAGACCCTTCAAATCCACTTCAAACCTGAACTGGTCCCTGAAAAATAGTGAGTTTGAAAATTTTGAGAAAAATTGGAAAATTGCTGCTGAACTTTGAAGCCCTCTGGTGTCTTCCAAAAGTAAAAACACGTCAATTTTATGATGCAAACATAAAGTAGACATATTGTATATGTGAATCAAAATTTTTTTTATTTGGAATATCCATTTTCCTTACAAGCAGAGAGCTTCAAAGTTAGAAAAATACAAATTTTTCAAATTTTTCATCAAATTTGGGGATTTTTCACCAAGAAAGGATGCAAGTTACCACAAAATTTTACCGCTATGTTAAAGTAGAATATGTCACGAAAAAACAATCTCGGAATCAGAATGATAACTAAAAGCATTCCAGAGTTATTAATGTTTAAAGTGACAGTGGTCAGATGTGCAAAAAACGCTCTGGTCCTGAGGTGTAAAATGGCCTGGTCCTTAAGGGGTTAAAGGGGTACTCCGGTGAAAACCTTTTTTCTTTTAAATCAACTGGTGGCAGAAAGTTAAACATATTTGTAAATTACTTCTATTAAAAAATCTTGATCCTTCCAGTACTTATTAGCTGCTGAATGCTACAGAGGAAATTCCTTTCTTTTTGGAATACTGATGACATCACAAACACATTGCTCTCTGCTGACATCTCTGTCCATTTTAGCAACCGTGCATAGCAGATGTATGCTAAGGGCAGCATGGTGGCTCAGTGGTTAGCACTGCTGCCTTGCAGTGCTGGGGACTTGGGTTCAAATCCCACTTAGGACAACAATAAATAAAACATTATTATTATTATAATAATGTTAGCAGAGAGAACTGTGCTCGTGATGTCATCAGAGAGCATTCCAAAAAGAAAAGAATTTCCTCTGTAGTATTCAGCAGCTAATAAGTAGAGGAAGGATTAAGATTTTTTAATAGAAGTAATATACAAATATGTTAAAATTTCTGCCACCAGTTGATTTAAAAGAAAAAAGGTTTTCACCGGAGTACCCCTTTAAATATGACAAACAAGAAAAAGGAAAGTACCAAAATGATTATTCATCAGGAGCAACACTTCAGCAGACGTTGGACTTCTAAGAACCCAGTGCAGAGGTTTTGTAAATGTCACCACGGTTATATCCGGTTATGAATCACGCCCACATCAAAGGTGAATCGCTGTAGAAAGCAGAGTTTCCAGTTGCAATAAAGATGCCTCAAATACGTTCAATGGGGAAACTGCATAAAGTACAGCAGAAATGCTGCTTTAGGGCCGGAATTTGCAAGCAGAATCTGCTGCAGAAGAATCCCATTGCGGTCGATAGGATTCTGCTGCACCGCGCACACGGCGTGATTTCCGTGGCGGAAACATCTGCCGTGGAAATCCCGATTCCGGCCTCCGCAGAAAGAAGTGACGTGTCAACTCTTTCTGTGGAATCCGCTCAGAAATGTATTGCCATCTATGGAGATGGTGCTTTTGAGCAGTCCTAGCCAGCACACGTTGTCTGCGGGTTGTTCATCGGAAATTTCCAGGCGAATATTCTGCAAAAAATTCTGCCGTGTGAACCTAAGGGTATGTTCACACATACAGGATCTGCTGCGGATTTCATGCTGGGTACAACTATTTATTTGTATTGAAATCTGCAGCAGCAAAACCACAGCGGATATGATATACCGTATTTTTCGCACTATAGGACGCACCGGCGTATAAGACGCACCCAATTTATAGGTACAAAATCTAAAAAAATTAAGATTCTGAACCCAACAGTGGTCTTCAACCTGCGGACCTCCAGATGTTGCAAAACTACAACTCCCAGCATGCCCGGACAGCCAACGGCTGTCCGGGCATGCTGGGAGTTGTAGTTTTGCAACATCTGGAGGTCCGCAGGCTGAAGACCACTGGTATAGGAGGTAGTACTCATGTGTACCCGCCGCTCAGGACGCATCACCGGTGCCCTGGATGTCGCTCCATCGCTGTCGCCGCGTCCCCGTGGTGTCCCCGACGCTCCGGACTTCTTCTTCCCCAGGATCCACGCTCTCTGTCGCCGTCATCACGTCACCACGCACGCCGCTCCTATTGGATGACGGCGTGCGCAACGACGTGATGATGTCGAAGGAGAGCGCAGGGGATCCTGGCACGGAGAAGACACCGAGGAGGCAGGTAAGGTCCCTCCCGGTGTCCTGTAAGCTGTTCGGGACGCCACGATTTCACCGCGACTGAGCAGCCAGGTTAGTGTTATTTTCGCTTCACACGCGGCGGGCAGCTTTGATCGCCGCGTCTGAAGGGTTAATACAGGGTATCACCGCGATCGGTGATGTCCTGCATTAGCGGCGGGTCCTGGCCATTGATGGCCGCAGGTATTCGCCGTATAAGACGCACCAACTTTTCCCCCCCAGTTTTGGGGAAGAAAAAGTGCGTCTTATACGGCGAAAAATACGGTATGTGAATGTACCCCAAATGAGCGTGATACAGTGTGTTATACATAGTGCAGGGCCGGGAGGGGTGAGGCACGACACATGGGTTCTTTTTATTTGGGCAGACATTCCGCGGGCTGCCAACGCTCTATAGACGGCAGTGCATTTCCAACTGGATTGCGCAGATAGAATTGACAAGTTAATTCTTTCTGCAGAGGCCAAAATCAGAATTTCCACAACAGATGTTTCTGTCCGAAGAAATTCCGCTGTGTGCACAGTGCAGCAGAATCCCACTGGAAACAATAAGGCTAGGTTCACACTGCGGAATCTCCGGGCAGAAAATTTACGCCTTGAGATTCTGAATGCGGCCAGTGCGGAATCAATCGGCGCTAGGACCGCGCGGACACTGCGGTCTCCAATCGACTACAATGTGTTCCACGAGTATTTCTGCCTGAAGAATGAGCAACCCCTTTCTTCAGGCGGAAATTTTCAAATGGATTTTCCATTCACAGATTCCGCTTCACAAATTCCGAAGTGTGAATTTGTGAACGGAAACCAATTCACTATACAGTACATTTTAGTAAGCGGAATTTCTGCCTGCAATTTCAAAGCGGAATTGCAGGTGGAAATTCTGTAGTGTCAACTTAGCCTAAGACTCTGCTGCAACGGAATTTCCAAGCTGAATTTTTCCACCGTATTCCACTCAGAAAGTCCTCTGTGTAAATGGGGCCTTTAGGTGTTTATTGAATCCCCTTTGTTATGCCCCTTTGGCCCTGCTCCCGGTATAACACAGTGTAAATGTTTTGCATGGAATATTCCTTACGCATACATTTCTATCTACATTTTGCTGTGGTAGAAAAGCAGCGCTTCACTTCTGGTATGTGTGAATGTTCTATAAAGATCGATCCGGTGTATTTAATTAAAAAAAAAAAAACCTTAAAGGGAACCTATCACCTGTTATATGCTGCTCGAAACAGGTTCAAAGAGCAGGGTTTTTCTCCAAAATGCAGGAGAAATCAAAGATTAAAAAAGTTGCTGTGACCCAGCTAAGTAGTCACGGGGCAGTCCCCATGGCTGCTCTCCGCTCCGCCGGCCCTAAGTGACCTGTCTCTTCTTATCTGTGTGTAGAGAGAGATGCATCATTTAGAACAGACAGGGCAGAGAGCAGCTGCTGGGAACTGTCCCTATGACTAGTTAGTAAGGTCCTAGCGGCTTTCTTAAAGGAGTTCTGTAGTGAAGCATAACGTATACCCTATCCAAAGTATAGGGGATAAGTTATAGATCGCGGAGGGTTCCGACCTCTGGGCCCGGCATGTATCCCATAGAGATACATGGAGGGGGAGTGTCGGCCACGGCTTCCTGCGGGGATCAGACTGCTGAGGCCCTTTTCAGGAGATCGCCCCGCGATCGGATAGGGGATAAGTTCTGTTTCACTGCACTACTCCTTTAAGCTACCCAAGCATTTCAGAGTAAACCCTAGTGTGGTAACAGGGTGTGAGATGCAGGGCAGATGTTGTTACCCTAGGGGCAGATGGCATTAACTCCTTGTATTCGTGACGCCATGGCGTGTTTTATCCTTGATACCACCCGAAGGTATACCGCTAGATCCTGGGCTAGGCACAGGGGCAATATTGATTCCGACACGAAGTTTCGGATAACTGTAGCTTTACTGAGGGTAGACAGATGGTAAAGTCTATACAGTTCAGCCAGGGTCCAAGAAGGTGACCAGTGACTCAGAGACCTTAAGGGCTTGCCGGGACTTATAGTAGGACTGGACAATTTAATGCAGACCACGCTGACTTGACAGATGACAGGGACTGACTTGATTCATAAAGCTGTGACTTTATCTTACTTGACTTGATGGTGGCTGCAGGACTGGACTTTGAGGTCTCCAACACTCTGGACACACACACTAGACAAGACTGCACTGGACCTCAGCAAAGACTTGGTGCAAAAGAGAGAGAGAGATAGCTCCACCCAGGGCTTATATGGGGGAGACTAGAAGGGAGCCCATAGGTCACCCCTGGGATCACCTGGTCACTGGTACCTCCTGGGTAACAATCACATGACAAGTCACATGACATAACTCTTAAAGATACAACACATTTTATAATACAATACACTGCAGAACATATGTACAGGGGGGAAACAGGTGCAAGGGGCGCTGGGGACACTGAAGGAGGCTGCCTGACAGGACAGCAAGGGTACGGGACAACATCTGGCCCGTACTGGGCCACCACACTAGCATTTTGGGGACCTGTTTCATGCTGCCTGTGGTTTGGGCAGCATAAAAAAGGTGACCGGTACCCTTATAAGGGTCTATTCACACCTATGTATACTGTTAACGGAAGCAGCCGGACCCCATTCACTTCTACAGCTGAACGGAATCACCTAGTGACTTCTTTCGGGAGATGCGGCTATTTCAAAGCACTACAGCCCCTGTTATGAGTATACTTAAAATGGAGGATACGTCCCGAACTGAGTCACTAGGGCTGACTCCATCAGGCCATAGAAGTGAATGGGGTCCGCTGATCCCGTTAACAGTATATGTCGGGATGCCGAGGGATACGATTGATGAGGGTAGGAAAGTAGAGTGATCGTACCCTTAACAATAAGGTGATCACAGACCGCTAGTGATCAGGGGTAAAGCTTGGGGGACCTTGAGGCAGGTGTTTAATTCCCTAGCAGCACCACCACAGGGGAGGTGATGAATTACAGTTTCCAATTAAATAATAAGGCTTTGAGTGTAACAGCGGGATGTATCTGGTCCATCAGGGCAATACGTAATATGTAATAGATTAGGGTTCTGAACTGAAGACCTTCTTTAATTACTTTACATCCCCTGCTAGGCTACCTTCGTATGGGTTTTCTCTGACCAGACAATTCCTTTAAGGCAGTGTTTTCCAAACAGGGTGCCTCCAGCTGTTGCGAAACAACCAAGGTGCCTCCAGCTGTTGCAAAACTACAACCCCCAGCATGCCCGCACAGCCTTCGGCTGTCCGGGCATGCTGGGAGTTGTAGTTTTTCAACAGCTGGAGGCACCTTGGTTGTTTCGCAACAGCTGGAGGCACACTGTTTGGAAAACACTGCTTTAAGGGGCCCTCAGAATCCAACACGGCTGACAATAGAGGCCTATGTGGCACGGGAGAGGTTAAGTACACGCCAAACAACGGAAAACGCCACGATTGGTCCCTCAAGTTGTCAATCACTTTTAGACAGTTTAGCTCTGCCCCCTATCATGTGCAATACTACAGGAAGAGGCAAAAAGAATTTAAAGGGGCGACTCCACTCACTCAGGAGACACATAAACAGAACACTCCCATCTATTACCGCTATAATGTGCCGTCTGTAAAATAATAGTGATTGTCAATGAGGAACCTGTATGTGATGACCTACAAAGATACGTGAAGAATGACACTGATTATACTGTATACTGATTCACATGTGGCAATTACACAAGGATATATATATATATATATATATATATATATACAGTCATTGTGTCATTATTTTATTATTGATTTTATATCATCTTCATGGCATCTATTAGGTATTGGAGCTAGTGATGCATTTGTCCAGGGGTATACAACCTGTGGCTCTCCAGCTGTTGTGAAACTACTACTCCCAGCATGGTTACACTGCTACAACCTCTAATGAGCTACCTGTTGAAATAAGATATAAATTTAGCAACCCCTGCTCTGTCATAGTCATACACCTCTATGGTTCTTTACAGTACCTACCAATATCTCCAAATATACAGGCTAAAGGTACGTTCACAAGTGCAGGATCTGCTGCATATTTTCTGCTGCTGATTTTCATACCCATTGACTTCAATGGGTATATGCAGCAGATCCTGTACCCTAACTGAGTTTTTGAGTCAGATGTTTTTATTATGGGATATTCTCCCCTAGAAACATTTGTTTGAGGGGGCGAGTTTCTCCACCACACAATGGCATACAGAGCGCGATAGGGATCTGCAGACAGCGTCTGTGCTCGTAACTCGTAACTAGTGAGTGCCTGAAATTAAAGGCTACAGCTACATAATGGAATTTAGTTGTATGTGAGTTTCAGTAAAAATCGCCATTGAAATGAATGTCACCTGCTGCTCTCTGCCACAGTATATGTCTGCAACTAGAGATGAGCGAACTTACAGTAAATTCGATTCGTCACAAACTTCTCGGCTCGGCAGTTGATGACTTTTCCTGCATAAAATAGTTCAGCTTTCAGGTGCTCCCGTGGGCTGGAAAAGGTGGATACAGTCCTAGGAGACTCTTTCCTAGGATTGTATCCACCTTTTCCAGCCCACCGGAGCACCTGAAGGCTGAACTAATTGACGCAGGAAAAGTCATCAACTGCCGAGCCGAGAAGTTCGTGACGAATCGAATTTACTGTAAGTTCGCTCATCTCTATCTGCAACCATGCTTTTAAATGGACACTGTCAAATCCAAAAACTTTTTATATTTTTAAAGACCTTTTGTAATATAGTTCTTTAAATTTTTCTTTTATATTTAATAAAGAAAACAGCTCCTAAAAATCCCACCACTAGGAGTCCCCATACCAACGGGGACACGAACCAGTCCTGCAGCAGCATTAGGCATGTCCATGAGTCATGGACAAGACTGCATGAGCAGGCACACGAATCACCTCCCATCACCACAAGGGAGGGACACGCCCCCTCCTTCCACACACCAATCACCTCCCACCACCACAAGGGAGGGACACGCCCCTTCCTTCCAAACACCAATCACCTCCCACAACCACAAGGGAGGGAGACAGCCCCTTCCTCTGAGAGGATTTCTAACACTGTGAGCTAATGAAAAGAGGGATTTTAATAATAAATATGGGTGACAGAGGCATAAAAATTAGGTACTTTGTCAGGATTAGGTACTGAGTAACATATTCATTTTTTTTTCTGACAAGTACGCTTTAAAGGGGTACTCCGACCCTAGACATCTTATCCCCTATCCAAAGGATAAGGGATAAGATGTCAGATCACCGCGGTCCCGCTGCTGGGGACCCCCGGGATCTACCATGCAGCACCCACCTTTAGCGGCTTCCGGAACCGCTGGAGGTACATCTCGACCATGGGTACGGAAGATTGTGACATACCGACTCCGCCCCCGTGTGACGTCACACCACGCCCCTCAATGCAAGTCTATGGGAGGGGGCATGACAGCTGTCACACCCCCTCCCATAGACTTGCAGTGAGGGGCGGAGTGTGACACGCCCCCTCCCATAGACTTGCATTGAGGGGCGGAGTGTGACGTCACACGGGGGCAGAGTCATGACATCGCGATCTTCCGTACCTGTGGTCGAGATGGACTCAGCCTGAGGACCTCCAGCGATTCCGGAAGCCGCTAAAGGGGGGTGCCGCATGGCAGATCCTGGGGGTTCCCAGCAGCGGGACCCCGGCGATCAGAGATCTTATCCCCTATCCTTTGGATAGGGGATAAGATGTCTAGGGGCGGAGTACCCCTTTAAGACCACTTAAAATAGCATTTATGGCCCAAATAGCCCACTAGGTTCAGGCCATTACAATGATCGGCATGCTCTCCCCCACAGTATATGTCAGCAATCCGTTCTTGGTGGGATGCCAACAGAAACCTGTGACAGAAGCCTAGGGCTCCTCTTTTTGTCAATCCAGCATAGTAATAGGTTATTTTTATTTGTTGGAGGTTATGAACACGGGGAAACGGCTGGGCGATTCTGGACAGTCAGCATCACCCGCACTACAAGCCTGTGTGAGAGGTTTAGTGCGGGTGATACTACTGACAGATTTCCTTTAATCGGATCTGTCCAAAAAATGGGATGCTGACGTATACAGTTAACGGGAACAGCGGACCCTGAAGTGGCTCAGTTTGGAATGTATCCGCTATTTTGAGCGGACTCATGATGGGGCTATTGCGCTAGGTGACTCTGTTTGGCCACAGACGTGAATAACAGTATGCGTCGGCATTACACCAAAAACGAGGGCAGGAATGCAGTGTGATCATACCCTCAGTCTGCTGTTTTACTTTTTTTTGTGTATTTTAAATCTTAAATAAATGCTAAGATGTTCTTAAAAGTAAAGAGTATTCGTGGGGAGCGTATTGATTAGAGATGAGCGAACTTACAGTAAATTCGATTCGTCACGAACTTCTCGGCTCGGCAGTTGATGACTTATCCTGCATAAATTAGTTCAGCTTTCAGGTGCTCCCGTGGGCTGGAAAAGGTGGATACAGTCCTAGGAGACTCTTTCCTAGGAATGTATCCACCTTTTCCAGCCCACCGGAGCACCTGAAGGCTGAACTAATTTACGCAGGAAAATCCATCAACTGCCGAGCCGAGAAGTTCGTGACAAATCGAATTTACTATAAGTTCGCTCATCTCTAGTATTGATGACAAAAGTATCACATTTTCAAGCAACTATATATGCAACAATTTCAAACATATGCAACAATTTCCATCTGCGTAAGGGTACGAAACAATACGTTACTGGCCCCAAGATGGTATCCAAAGGCATCCCGCCAATGTAACGGGAGCACCGGACACCATTGACTTCTATGGCTGAACGGAGTCACCTAGTGACTCCTTTTTGTAGGTATATGCTATGGGTTTAAAATAGCACAAATGTCCCAAACGAAGTCACCAGGGGTGACTGCGTTCGGCCATAGAAGTCAATGGGGTTTGTTGCTTCTATTTAACAGCATACATTGGCATCCAGTTCGGCGGGAATGACGGCGGATATGATTAAACGGGGCAAAAACGTAGTGTGTTCATAGCCTGAAAACTGCACAGCCAATGCATGCAGATTTCCAGTGTGGCGAACTACTGCGATGTGTGAACACAACCTCGCTCTTTGCCTCTGGTTAGATTCATGTTACAACAATTGGAAGCTGAGTAAACACACAGGTGAGGACAATCCATGGAAGATGCCAAGAACTTCCTGCTCTAAGTACTGAGTTGCTGCAGAAGGACAAGTCGGTGTATAAGAGGAGCCATGGAGTGACTGAGGTAAGTGCAGCGTGTTGAAGTACATTCTTACGTTCCGGTGCTGCTGGGGATTTAATGCTATGCTCAACTATTAATTTATATTGATTTAACAGCATTAAATCTGCAGCTGACATGGTATGTGTGAATGTACAAGAAATCGTGTTGTGAGACTAAAACAGTTACAGTGATCCCTCAACTTACAATGGCCTCAACATACAATAGTTTCAACATACAATAGTCTTTTCTGGACCATGAAAAGTTGAAACCAGACTCAACATACAATGTACAGACAGTCCAGATCTGTGAAATGTGTCAATGGCCGGAAGAACTGACCAATTAGAATGGACATTCACTGGTAAAACCCCTGTATTACTGAAGCGTATGCACTGACTGGTGTCTGGTAGCGCCCCCTACAGTACAGGGTGTTATCACATGTTCTGTACTCTTTACCTGTGAGAGGGTTACCTGCTCCTTGTGATACCAGGTGAGGGCGACTCCATGTTACTTTTTTAAGACATTGCATGTACTATACAGGACCCCGAAGAAGCTCCTGTCCTCTACATAGACCAGTGTTTCCCAAGCAGGGTGCCCCCAGCTGTGCAAAACTACAACTCCCAGCATGCCCGGACAGCCTTTGGCTGTCCGGGCATGCTGGGAGTTGTAGTTTTGCATCAGATGGAGGCTCCCTGCTTGGAAAACACTGACATAGACAATGATTTACAGCTCCCAGCAGATCTTTCTTTCTTTTATATGGAAGGATTTGCTTTATCTATATTAATTATCTACCTATTTTTTCTTTAATCCTCACTTTTTCCTATTTTGGTGCCTTTAGAACCAATTACCAGGTTTCCATAGAGTTCCGGTCTCAACATACAATGGTCGTCCTGGAACCGATTAATATTGTAACTTGAGGGACCACTGTATACTAGTAGAAAATGTCAACCAGTGTACTTTTATTAGTATAACGCTATTCACAACATTGTCGGTTGACTAATGCAATCTTTAGCTATATATCTATATAGTAGATGGACAGATGTAGCAGAGCGGAGTGTGTTATTTGAAAAAACTCATAATGATCTCCTGTAATTTTCCATAATTATTTAGGACTTCAGTTCTATTACTCGGTAAATTCACACCTGGCAGAAATGCAATGATGTAATCCACAGCAGATGATAGTACTGTGCATGTGAAAGAGATTTAGCTGTAAATTTTGGGATGGAAATCTGCAATTAGAGATAAGCGAACTTACAGTAAATTTGATTCGTCACGAACTTCTCGGCTCGGCAGTTGATGACTTATCCTGCATAAAATTAGTTCAGCTTTCAGGTGCTCCGGTGGGCTGGAAAAGGTGGATACAGTTCTAGGAGACTCCTTCCTAGGACTGTATCCACCTTTTCCAGCCCACCGGAGCACCTGAAGGCTGAACTAATTTACGCAGGATAAGGCTGGGTTCACACTACGTTTTCTCCCATACGGGAGCGCATACGGCAGGGGGGAGCTAAAAGCTCGCGCTCCCGTATGTGACCGTATGCGCTCCCGTATGTCATTCATTTCAATGAGCCGACCGGAGTGAAACGCCGTATGCGCTTTTACAACCGGACCTAAAACTGTGGTCAACCACGGTTTGAGGTCCGGTTGTAAAAGCGCATACGGCGCAAAAATGAGCCGACCGGACCGAACGTTTCACTCCGGTCGGCTCATTGAAATGAATGACATACGGGAGCGCATACGGTGACATACGGGAGCGCGAGCTTTTAGCTCCCCCCTGCCGTATGCGCTCCCGTATGGGAGAAAACGTAGTGTGAACCCAGCCTAAGACATCAACTGCTGAGCCGAGAAGTTCGTGACGAATCGAATTTACTTTAAGTTCGCTCATCTCTATCTGCAATGAAAAAATCCGCATGGGGGAGATTTACCAAAACCTGTGCAGAGGAAAAGTTGTCCAGTTGCCCATAGCAACCAATCAGATCGCTTCTTTCATTTTGCACAGGCCCTTTTAAAAATGAAAGAAGCGATCTGATTGGTTGCTATGGGCAACTGGACAACTTTTCCTCCTCACAGGTTTTGATAAATCTCCCCTGGCCAAAGTCTTTCTTGTTAAAAAAAAGATCTTCAGAGATGCACCTTTACAAAAGACATTTTGATTGTTCCAATGATTTTTTTTATGGTCCCGTGTGAAGGGCTTTTTAAAATCTTTTTATTTTAGCGTTTAAGGTTTCATTCACACGCACCAGAACTGCTATGGATTTGAAGCGGTGGATCTGTGGATTTACAAGACAATTGTTATGTGTTTTTGATTGGCATGTTAATAATAAAGTGGTTGATTTGTAAAAAGAGAAACCCGCAATGAATCCGGTGTGTGTGGGAATGTTCCCCAAAACTGCACGGAAAAAAATGCCTCTAAATCTCAAGTACAGTGATCCCTCAACTTACAATGGCCTCAACATACAATAGTTTCAACATACAATGGTCTTTTCTGGACCATTGTAACTTGAAACCAGACTCAACATACAATACTACAGACAGTCCAGATCTGTGAAACGTGTGAATGGTCGGTTCTTCCAGCCAATCAGAATGGGCAATTTACTGGTAAGACACCTGTATTACTAAAGTGCATGCACTGACTGGTGTCTGGTAGCGCCCCCTACAGTACAGGGAGGTATTACATGTTCTGTACTCTTTACCTGTACCAGGGTTACCTGCAACTTTGGACACCAGGTGAGGGCGACTCCATGTTACTTTTTTAGGACATTGCCTGTTCTGTACAGGATCCTGAAGAAGCTCCTGTCCTCTACATAGACCAGTGTTTCCCAAGCAGGGTGCCTCCAGCCGTTTCAAAACTACAACCCCCAGCATACCCGGACAGCCAAAGGCTGTCCGGGCATGCTGGGAGTTGTAGTTTTGCAACAGCTGAAGGCACCCTGCTTGGGAAACACTGACATAGACAATGATTTACAGCTCCCAGCAGATCTTTCTTACTTTTATATGTAAGGATTTGCTTTATCTATATTAATCTGCTTATTTTTCTTAAATTTTCACTTTTTCCTATTTTTGGATGACATTTTGGGGCTTCAGAACCAATTACTAGGTTTCCATAGAGTTCTGGTCTCAACATGCAATGGTTTCAACATACAATGGTCGTCCCAGAACCAATTAATATTGTAACTTGAGGGACCACTGTACTTTAGAATGTATTTTGTGTTTTTTCCACGGCACGTTTGATTTTATGTTTTCTTCTGGTATTTTTAGGCACACAGAGGGGAATTTATCATGACCAGCATTTCATACAGTTCCTGAGGAAACATGAGCTGAAATTACAGAAGTATGATCAGTCAGTATATTGCTTTTGGCTACTTTTTTGGTTTTTATTCTTTTTTTTTTTTGTTTTTTTTTGCAGCTGTTTTTTTTAATACTTTTAGCAAAAGCAGATGATTACATTTGTTACATAAATGGCTCATACATGAAGCGAGCACCACTCCTGTGCTCGCTTCATATACAGAACATAAATGTATGTCATGGTGCATTGAGTACATTTATGTCCTATGGGGGAGATTTATCAAAACCTGTCCAGAGGAAAAGTTGCCCTGTTGCCCATAGCAACCAATCAGATCACTTCTTTCATATTTAAAAAGGCCTCTGCAAAATAGAAGTGATCTGATTGGTTGCTATGGGCAACTGGGTAACTTTTCCTCTGGACAGGTTTTGATAAATCTCCCCCTATGTTGTTACAGGGGGCCAAATTGCTGCATGGGGCCAGATGTTAGCTGTAAGTCAATAGGGATTTATGAAATGCCAAAAGTCACTTGGAATTTTTTCACTTTTTTTGGGGCAGTTTTATTGAAACTAAGTTGTTCTGATTTTTTTTTTTTTGGACAAAATCTTAGCATTTCTCTACCATAGGGCTGCATGCACACCATGTTTTTACAATACAGTTCCCGTATCAGGTTTTTGATGAAAAACGGATTCTTCAAAGCCTGACTAAACTGTATCAAAACGTGTGAACAAATTTCAACCCATATACAGTTAAAAACCATATACGGTTTGAAAAATTATGTCCGGTTGCATCAGTTTTTTAAAGAAAAAAAATGTATACGTTTTTAACTTCTCACTCCATTTTGAATAAAGTTTCACTTGTTTGTTTGAATTTCCAAGAAAAAAAAAATGTGCAAATTCAAAAACCGGATGGAAGCATACGCACATACGGTTCTGTACAATTCCCATTGACTCCCATGTTAAAAAAAAAAACGTACATGGTTTAGTACGGTTTTTCACCCAGACCAAGAAACGTGGTATACTACAGTTTTGGGTAAGGGAAAAAAAAAACGACAAAACTGTATGATAAGCAAAATGGACTAAACCGGATGATGCGTTTGACATACGGTTTACAATGTTGAGTCAATGCATACGGTTTTCTATACTTTTCCCTACGGTTTTTAACTTGAAACCGTATACGGGAACTGTATAGCAAAAACGTGGTGTGCGTGCACTAGGGATCGACCGATTATCAGTATGGCCGATATTATCGGCCGATAATCACGATTTTGGGCATTATCAGTATCGTCAATTACCTTGCCGATAATGCCCCGCACCGCCCCCACCGTACCGAGACCGCACCGCAACCGCCCCTCCCCCCCGACCCACTGCACCGCGTCGCACCCCCCACCGTAGTGCTGGGCGGTATACCGGTATGGATTTCTGCCCATACCGCTATAACGGTCGGGCCCCTCCCCCACCCTCCGAGTCAATAAAAAAATTAAACTTACCCGTAATGGGGGTGGTCCGAGCCATCCATCGTTCCTGTAGTGTCCGGGGGCGTTCCGGGTGAACCGGTCCGGGCTGTCCTTCTTCTCCGGCGGTCATCTTCTCCACTCCAGGCAGGCTCTGGCCTAGTAGCTGCATAGACGCCGCTACGCCGTGACGTTAGGTGCGTCGCTGCGCACGGGCGTCACTGCGCAGCGGCGTCTATGCAGCGTACTAGGCCGGAGCCTGCCCGGAGTGGAGAAGATGACCGCCGGAGAAGGACAGCCCGGACCGGTTCACCCTTCACCTGGAACGCCCCCGGACACTACAGGAAGGATGGATGGCCCGGACCACCCTGACAGGCAGGGGGAGAGAAGCGGGTGGTGGTGGCGGCGGTGGTCTATGGCACCGCAAAAGCCACTGCAGTGCATTGATTTAAAGCGCCCGCTTTAAATCAATGATCTGCAGCGGTGTCGAGGGGGGATAAATAGCCGATAACTTATACCGGAATATCAGTATAAGTTATCGGCTATCGGCCCTAACCTCCACCGATTATCGGTATTGGCCCTAAAAAAAAACCATATCGGTCGATCCCTAGCGTGTACCCTAATAAAACGCCATGTGGGTTTTGCATTGGGGTTTGAATCACATGACTGAAGAGTTGCAGATAGATCAAGGTCATATTGGGGAATCTGCTATGACTCCTGTTATAGGTCCTGTATATGTCTTCACTTATATGGCTCTGTATCTGTCTCCCTTTGCACTAAATATTTTTTCAGTGTTGGGGGAGGGGGACTTTGAGCAAACTTGTCGTGGCTTGTCTCTAGTATCCCCGTGACTTTGGTACTGTGCACTGTCCATACACATAGGCTGACATTTATCATTGTCTAGACTGTTTTTTTATGTCTAGAAAAGGCACAAAAAAAAGTGCAAGCGGGGTTTATTTGCACCTTTTTTGCGCCTTTTGGTTTAGACATTTCTGCTGATTTTGAGTTACAATCCACTGATATTTTTGGCAATGCACATGATATGGAAGGGTTTTATGAACTGCGCCTTTTTATGAAAATATATATATTATTATACTATATAACTACACCAGCCCAGACTTAGCTTAGCTTTTTTCGTGTATATGAAGAGAGACATTTCAGAAAATGTGACCTGCACAAAATGTATCAAATGCTCTGTGACCATATAATAAATTTGGCGCTCCTACACATTACAGCACACAAAAAGGTGTAGATAAATGCTTCACTTACACCTACAATGATAAATGCCCCCCATGGAATAACACTAACAATTGGGGCCTGTTCACATTACAGATTTTCCGCTCAGAGATATTCTGAGCAGAGTTTCACTTATTTCACTCGAAATTAACAGTGAAAATCAGTGTAGAGAAAAAAAAATAATTCCGTAGAACAAATGGAAGGCTGTGGCTGCAATTCTGGGCAGAATTTCCTAAATGTGAATAGGCCCTCACACTCATCATACAGGACGTTACATACAGTATATCACTGTTCATCAACCTTTTCAAGTGATAGGAAGTTTCCCCAGGAAAGCAATTGGTTAATGTTAAAAAAAATAAATAAATAAATAAAAAAAAAATATATATATATTTGAGAGATTTATCAAAACCTGTGCAGGGGAAAATGTGACCAGTTGGAAGCAATCTGATTGGTTGCTATGGGCAACTGGTCAACATTTCCTCTGCACAGGTTTAAAATAAAAAAACACCCTCTGCATGTGCACTTAGGGACTATGAAATACAGTCAAGAGCTAAGCATGCTTCATAGCCGGTGAGTGTAGGCTGCTGTCAGCAGCTGGCACTTGCCATTAATGACAGACATTAGCAGTCAAACTGATATCCATCATTTAACTGTTCAAATGCAGCAATTAATATGTAAAAAGGCATTTAAATGTCAAAATGGCAGGTGCTGGTGGGTTTAGAGGTCTGATCAGCACCTTCACAGTTGGATTTCGTAGGGCCAACCAGTTAACGTGGAGGGCAGAGGCCTTCTGAAGCCCTCCGTGCAGGCCATATTGACACATCTGCCTGAGGGTCTATTCACACGGCAGAATTTCCGCTTGCGGTATTCAGCCTCAAATGAAAGCCCAATAGACTTCAATGGGATTCCGCACTCCAATTCACACTTCTGAATTTCTGGATTCGGAATTTCCGCACAAGCCAGAAACCACCAAAGGAAGCAGAATTGGTGCGGAAATTCTGCTGTGTCAATAGAGATCAAGTGATCAATGCTATGCAATAGCATAACATTGATCAGCATAAACAATCTAGTCCCCTATGGAGACTTAAAAAGTGTAAATAGAAAAAAAAAATGTAATCACCCCCCTTTATCCCAAATAAAGAAAAGGAAACACAAAAAAAAAACATAACATATTTTGCATTATTGAATGTGGAATTGTCCGAATTATTAAGATACAGTGGTCCCTCAACATACGATGGTAATCCGTTCCAAATGAACCATCGTTTGTTGAAACCATCGTATGTTGAGGGATCCGTGCAATGTAAAGTATAGGACAGTGGTCTACAACCTGCGGACCTCCAGATGTTGCAAAACTACAACAACCAGCATGCCCGGACAGCCAACGGCTGTCCGGGCATGCTGGGAGTTGTAGTTTTGCAACATCTGGAGGTCCAGATATTGAAGACCACTGGTATTGGAGGTTATACTCACGTGTCCCCGCCGCTCCGGACCATCACCTCTCGTCACCGCTGCCCTGGATGTTGCCTTCCATCGCTGTCGCTGCGTCCCCGCTCTCCGTCGCCGACATCACGTCACTACGCACGCCGCTCCTATTGGATGACGGGACGGCGTGCGCAGCGACATGATGATGACGATGGAGAGCGCCGACAATGCAGGGGATCCCGAAGAGGACGCGCCGGAGCCCCGAGGACAGGTAAGTGATCGTCAGCGGACCACACGGGGCACCGTAAATGGCTATCCGGCGACAGCTGAAGCAGTCTGCCCCGCGGGATAGCCGTTTATGCGATGGCCCCGACATACAAAAGCATTGTATGTTGAAATGATCGTATGTCGGGGCCATCGTAGGTCGGGGGTCACTGTATAATGTTTATGATCCTGCATGGTGGATGATGTAAATGAAAAAATACCAGAACTGCTGATTTTTGTCACATCCTACAAAAAAAAAAAGTGATCAAAAAGTCCCATTTAAAATAAAATGGTATTGATCATGGGGCAACAAAAATGACCCTTATGTAGTTATGGGACTCAGAACAGGGCGATTAAATAAATATATATATATACATTTTATTTTTTTAAATATTAAAATAAAATAAAACCTATAAATTGAGTATCGTTGTAATAAAGACGGCATGCCATTTTAACTGTGAAGTGCATTGCGTAAAAATCAAAACCCTAAAAAAAAAAAAAATTAGCAAAAAGCACTGGGGTCCTAACCCGGTGATCACGGGAGGCCCCAGCGCTGAGACCCCTTGCAGTCAGCTGCTTATCCCCTATACTGTGGATAGGGGATAAGGTAATTTCCACCGAAGTACTCCTTTTAAAGGAGAACTATCCTGCACAAAAATGTATCTCCTATCCAGAGGACCCTGGTTCTCCCTGGGAATGAAGCATCATGTCGACCTCCGCACGAAGTGGCGGCAGACACCCCCCTCCATGTATCTTTATGGGAGAGACTGATAGCCAAACACTTTCTTTTACTTTCCCATAGTGATACATGGAATGGGTCGTGTTGGCCGCAGTGCAGGAGAGGGGGTTCCCCTGCAATCTAAATCTTATCACCTATCGTTTGCATAGGGGATACATTTTTGCGCACGATAATTCTCCTTTTAATGTAAAACGAGTGATGTCATCACAAAGTAAAATGTTTCTACATGAAACAAGTCCTTCTATGGCCCTGTGGATGGGTAATTGAAAGGTGTATGGCTTCTAGAAGGTAACCAATGGAAATTAGCCGCATCATTAAAGGGTTAAAGCAGTGTTTCCCAACCGGGGTTCCTCCAGCTGTTGCAAAACTACAACTCCCAGCATGCCCGGACAGCCTTTGGCTGTCCGGGCATGCTGGGAGTTGTAGTTTTGCAACAGCTGGAGGAACCCCAGTTGGGCTACATTGGGTTAAAGTGACAGGCACACTTTATTAAAATTAACCAATTGTGTCCATCATGTGATGGATCCAGCAAGACTTCTTGTTTTTCTCTTTCTGTGATGACACAAAAAGTTAATACAAACACAGGTGTGAAGAGCGCCCTAGGAGGAATGTAATGCTATTTAATGGATTGTTTCTAGATCAATGTTGGGCTGTGTCTGTGGTGCACATGTAGTTTATTTTTAATATATGTGCCATGTTGGTATCACCTCGAACAAACATGACACGACTGATATTATTTACGGACCATGTGCAGGCCAAAACACACACTTCCTGTTGGGCGGCCTGTACAGTCATTTCCGCTTTAAGACGGAACTTCATACGGCGTATGTTTACACGGACGTCTATCAAGGAAGATCCACTTATTCATTGTGATTGATCGTATCCCTCCGCCCGAACTCGTTTGCAGCATAAAACCTTTACGCAAGACAATTCCAAGATCTCCTCAGTGATTTCTTAGTCACCGTCTTAATTTCTGTAGTAAACAGTCACGGTAGCCATCACACGGGAGGTTAAATCTAAGCGTTTTTCTAAGGAACTATTTTGCCTCGAGCTGTTCGGTACGCGTTATGTGGATAGGGGACGCTAATTGTATACCTTTCAATTAACTTGCAGGCTTTCCACATATCATTGCGTTTTGTTGTAGTTTTTACAGCGTTAAAACCGCACATCGCTTCGGCACTACTGACACAAAAAAAAGCAATTATAAAAAGCATACGGTACAAAAATATCAGATCACACCCACTCAGTACACCAAGTGGAACGACCCACTGGCGCTGATTGGTTTAAAATCCTTGACGGACAGGAACCTAAACCAATAGGAGTATTGTTATGGCTTAGCAACAGCCCGTAGATCTCTTAGCCAATCACATCAGGGAACAGGAAGCTGTGGCTCTGGCGGCGTTAATTGGTTATCGAGTGAGTGACATCAGAGGTCTTGTGGGAGTGGTAGTCAAATAAACGCTGACCCCTCATCAGCGACTAACCAAGCTGGACTACAATTCCCAGTATGCAACAGCGAGCTATGGTGGGCGCATGCGCTTCACAAAGGGGGCCGGGTTCTCTATATAAGCCAGCGTCCCAGGCTGGGAAGTAGCAGTTGGAGGTTGGTTGGCGAGTGTGCAAGTGAAGGTGAAGAAGGCGACAAGGTTGGAGGAGGCGGGGGCTGGAGTTCTTCTCTCCACTCTTCCTCTGTGAGCGTGTGTGATAGCAGAAGCCGCCAGTGGGTGGCAGTGCACAACCACTGCATTCCAGTGCAGCCTGTGAAGTGAGGAGAACACAGTGCAGCTTGGAGGAGAGCGTCTATCAAGGCACAGCTGCTGTCATGCGAGGTGAATGCCGCCTCCAGGCAGCCCGATCCCTATGAAGTGAGCAGCACAGGAGTGCACGCAGCCTATCACTACCACTGCAGTTTTGGGGGTGCCATGGCTGAAGTGGGAGTTCAGGAGTCAAGTCTGCCCTGCAAAAGTTTGGCAGGTGGGGGATCCCTGCTGGGCAGCCAAGAAGATAGTGGGTGGCAACCAGAGGAGGAGTGCCAGAGGAGGCAGCCTTCTACCCCGACCTGCCCAGAGAAGAGCGACGAGGGGGACTGTGACAAGGCAGGGCAGCTGAGCCGGGGCAAGGAGGAGGAGGAGTGGAAGGAGCTGGGCAAGAAGAGGCATCGCAGGCGACCCTCCAAGAAGAAGAGGCGCTGGAAGCCGTACAACAAGCTCACCTGGGAGGAGAAGAAGCGGCTGGAGGAGCGGGAGTCCCAGAGGGCGTCCAGGATACGGGCTGAAATGTTCGCCAAGGGGCAACCGGTGGCCCCCTACAACACCACACAGTTCCTGATGGAGGACCACGACCAGGAGGAGCCGGACTTGTGCCCCCCTCAAGCACGCAGAGGGCCGGTCTCCCTGCCCTCTCTCCTCCATGCCAACTCATTCCCCAAAGGGGACAGCACAGAGGAGGACGCGGAGGAGGAAGAGGATGGCACCGGCAGCGACAGCGACGACGCCGGCTTCTTACAGAAAGACTTTTCAGAGACCTACGAGAAGTACCACACGGAGAGCCTGCAGGACATGAGCAAGCAGGAGCTGGTGCGGGAGTACCTGGAGCTGGAGAAGTGCCTGAGCCGCATGGAGGACGAGAACAACCGCCTGCGGCTCCGGGAGATCAGCCAGGCCGCCAGCCAGGATGGTCGCATCCGAGAGCTCGAGATGGAGCTGGAGAAACTGAAGGAAGAGAACCGCAGACTGCTGCGGGAGAGGGGACAAGTGCTGGCTGACTGATCCCATCTACCTGCCTGCACTCTCTTATTACTGACTGTTTCCATGTGAGAGCCCTAAAGACTATGGCATCCCGACACCTGCCCGGACTGTGTGATCCTGGACATGACTGACTAGACTGTCTTGTCTTCTTCCTTATATACTCTGCTCTAAAAATTTTTTTTTTTTTTGCCTTCTTCCTAATTAACTTTTTTTTCTCTTTTCTTTTTAGTCTGATATATATATATATATATTTGTTTTTTTTTAAATAAATGTTTAAATCGACAGGAAGTTGTTTATGTTAAGTTATTTTTATTTCGCTTTGTTTATTAGTGCCCAAGTATAGATTTAATAGCAGTGGTCTTCAACCTGCATACCTCCAGATGTTGCAAAACTACAACTCCCAGCATGCCCGGACAGCCAACGGCTGTCCGGGCATGCTGGGAGTTGTAGTTTTGCAACATCTGGAGGTCTGCAGGTTGAAGACCACTGCTTTATAGCAATGGGAGTGAGCTACTGGTAAGTCACCTAATCTGTATCTGTATAGGTGTCTAGAAAGGGTTAATGGCGAAATATTGCCAGGCCCAGGGGTAAGTGTGTGTGTGTGTGTGTGTCTGTCTGTCTGTCTGTCCCCAAAACTTCTAGCTGCCCAGCCTTTATGGGAATTGTAATTGTGCAACAGCTGGAGAACCTCAGTGGGAAACATGGCTTAAAATGTAAATTTTCATCGCATTTCTGTGTTCATATTTTTTGGTATTTTCATATTTCTCATTATATTTTATTATTGTAAAGGGATTTTCCACATTTGTAGAGTACAATATTAAAGGCTGGAAACTGCATAAAATAGGAAAAAACTTTTACTCACCCTTCAGATCTAGTGTTCCCTGTGGCTGCAGCGTCACATGATGTGATGCCGGGGTAAGGTCTAATTTGGGAATGAGTAAAATCCGTGGTTTTGTATGTTTTTACATGTGCAGATTTGCTCCAGATGTTTTACCTCCCTTTTCTCTACAACAGAGAAGTCAAAATCCACACGTTTATATACACTCTTATGCTAGTTTCAGCCTATATGTTTTCCAACCAGGGTGCCCCCAGCAGTTGCAAGACTACAACTCCCACCATGAACGGTCATGCTCGGAGTAGTCGTTTTGCAACAGCTGGCGCCACTATAGTTGGGAAACGCTGCTATGCACAAATTTTGTTAAAATGGGATTTTAATGGGAATTCGGCAGCAGCAGAGTCCTGTTGATTTTAATGGGATTGCGCTGTGCACATAGCAGAATTTTCGCGCCAGTAACATCTGGTGCAGAAATTCAAATTCCGGTGTCTGCAGAAAGAATAGACCTGTCCGTTCTTTCTGCAGACTCTGCACAGAATGCATTGCTGTCTGTAAGACTGCGCATTCCTGAGCTGTCCTGGCGCCCGCAGTCTGCTGATTTTCCGTGCGGACATTCTGGTGTGTAAACATAGACTAAAAGTGTGATCGCAGGCTGCGAATCTGCTATAGATCAGATGCAGAAAATGTACATTTTCTACACAAAACAAATCAATGGGGGAGATTTATCAAAATCTGTCCATAGGAAATGTTGCCCATAGCAACCAATCAGCTCACTTTCATTTTTAACAAAGCCTCTGCAAAAATAAAAGCAATCTGGTTGCTATGGGCAACTTTTCCTTTGCACAGGTTTTGATAAATCTACCCCCAATGTGTTTTTTAACTCTGTTGCAGAAAATCCTCAGCAGATCTTCACTGTGTGAATGTACCCTAAGGGTATGTTTGCACGCACAAAATAATCTGCTTGCAGAATTTCCACTGGAAAATGTGGGGGAGAATTCATCTAAACCTGTGTAGAGGAAGAGTGGTGCATCTGCACCACTATTCCTCTACACAGGTTTAGATGAATTCTCCCCCACATTTTCCAGTGGAAATTCAGCAAGCAGATTATTTTGCGGCCCACTGACAGTGGAATTGCAGAAAATCTGCATGCCAATATTCTGTTTGCAGAATGCCATAGCGGCGAATCTCCTAATGCACCCTAGGGATTTGTTCACATGGGTAAATTTAGTAGGGTTTCCCTCAGCGTGTTTGAGCCACAGCAGATTTTTTTTTGTAGCGGAAAATCAACATCTGATTATGTTAACTTCAATTCCTCTGCAACTCCAACTTGCAGTTGCAAACTCTTCTAAATCCTCCCAGGTGAACACCACTAAAGATACGCTTGCACGTGCTTGTTTTGCTGCAGATATTCCTATCCAATGAAGTCAATGGGTAGGAAAATCTACAGTGTGTAATACACACGTTAACATTCCTTTAGACCGGGTTTATATGGCAGAATTTTTGCATTGAATTCTGCATGAATTTATAGCAGAAAATCTGTGTGAATGGGACCACAGAATACCATTGAAGAGAATTGGTTATAAACTTAAGCAGAATTCAGTGCAGAAATTCTGCGGTGTGCAATGTGGCCTTGGGGTCAGTTTACATGTTCTTATTTGCTGCAGCACATTTTGCTACCCGTTGAAGTCAATAGGTAGAGAAATCTGCTGAAGCAAAAATGTGTAAATAGACCCTATGGGTTCGGTCACACGGGCAGGTCTGAACTGTGGGACCCCCCCCCTGCGATCTCTGTGGCATGACACCAGCTCTCTCACTGAGGAGTGCATCACGTCTGCTGGTAGACACCATGCCCTCCATTCATTTCTATGGGAGAGCCGATTATTTCCGAGTGTGTCTTTTCGGCGCTCCCATAGGAATGAATGGAGCGCAGGCCGCCTGCAGCATGTTCTCCTCGCTGGGTCCCGGTGATCGCAGGGGGTCCTATCGCTCGGACCCCCGCGATCAGCTACTCATCCCCTATCCTGTGGATGGAGGAGAAGGTGTTTTGTCTGCAGATTTCTCCTTTTGATCTGGGAAACTTAAAAAGGTACTCCACACCCCTAGACATCTTATCCCCTATCCAAAGGATAGGGGATTAGATGTCAGATCGCTGGGGTCCCGTTGCTGGGGACCCTCGGGATCTCGGCTGCAGCAGCCACCTGTACGGCTTCCACCTCACGCCGGAGGCTTCGGAGCCCAACCACAATGGCGGACGAGCGTGACATCACGACTCCACCCTGTGTGACGCCCCGCCCCCTGAATGCAAGTCTGAGAGGTTCGGCACGCCCCCTCCCATAGACTTGCATTGAGGGGGCGTGACATCACACAGGGCAGAGTTGTGATGTCACACTCGTCCGCCATTGTGGTCGGGCTCGAAGCCTCCAGCGTTGCTGGTGTGAGGTGGAAGTCTTACAGGTGGCTGCTGCAGCCGAGATCCCGGGGGTCCCCGGTGATCTGTCATCTTATCCCCTATCCTTTGGATAGAGGATAAGATGTCTAGGGGTGCGGAGTACCCTTTAAATTGCCTCAGTTTTGCAGTATGGTTATCGGCAATTTGTAGTTAAAAAGACATGTGGGATATGGATTACTTTAAAGTGCTGCGGTTTTGTGATACATTTGTGGCCTGGCATCTTGTACAGATATTGCAGCAGATTTATAAAACCAGTCTATGGGTGCTGTCTAATGCAGTGTTTCCCAACCAGTGGGCCTCCAGCTGTTGTTACACTACACCTCCCCTCATGCCTGGACAGCCATTGTTTCTGTGGGGTGGTGTGGCCCAGGGGCTTGGTCGGGCAGCAGTGGGGCTGCCTGGATACTGGATCGTTCCCCCTGTGGGCATGGTGTCTCGGAGTCAGTGGTTCGCCGCCCAGCGCTGCGCCAGTGTTAGAGACCCACTCTGAATAGGTGGCCTTGACGTGGCGAGTGGGCTTGTACTTTTTGATCAAATGAATAACAACCTGTTAGTTTTTTAAAATTATGCTAAGAAGCAAGTAGATCAAAATACAAATGGTGGATGTGCGGCTGTGTTTCTCTTTGTGTTGTCACACAGGGTGTAACCACCATCTTAGAAGAATGATCTTCGTATTATATATACAGGGTAGGACATTTATATGGATAAAATGGGAATGGTTTGTGATATTAACTTCCTGTTTGTGGCACATTAGTATATGTGAGAGGGGAAACTTTTCAAGATGGGTGGTGACCATGGTGGCCATTTTGAATACAACTTTTGTTTTTTTTTTCAACAGGAAGAGGGTCATGTGACACAAAACTTATTGGGAATTGCACAAGAAAAACAATGATGTGCTTGGTTTTTCAATGTGGTGTTCAATGTGCTGCCCATTGTGTTGGATTGTCCATGCAACCCTCTTCTCCCACTCTTCACACACTGATAGCAACACCGCAGGAGAAATGCTAGCACAGGCTTCCAGTATCCGTATACACTGCTATATACTACTATATACACCGCAGGAGAAATGCTAGCACAGGCTTCCAGTATCCGTATACACTGCTATATACTACTATATACACCGCAGGAGAAATGCTAGCACAGGCTTCCAGTATCCGTATACACTGCTATATACTACTATATACACCGCAGGAGAAATGCTAGCACAGGCTTCCAGTAGTTTCAGGTGCTGCAGAATGGGCAAAACAAAAATTGGAACAGGACCCTCAGTTTATGCAGAAGATTTTGTTCAGTGATGAGGAAACTTTTATGTGAATGGTGAAGTTAACAAACAAAACCACCGCTATTGGTCTGACACTAACCCACATTGGATAGATCCCTCCAAGACTGTTGGAACACAAAAATTGATGGTATGGTGTGGTATATGGGGTACAAAGATAGTGGGGCCATTCTTCATCAATGGAAACCTCAAGGCCACTGGATATGCGAAATTGCTACATGATGATGTGTTTCCCTCTTTATGCACTGAAGCTGGCACGTTCCCTGAGTTTTTCCAGCAAGATGGTGACCACCACATTATGGGTGTCAGGTTCGAACATTCCTAGATGAACAGTTTTCTGGAAAGTGGATTGGTCGTCGTGGGCCAGTTGAATGGCCCCCAAGGTCTCCCGATCTGACCCCCTTAGACTTTTATCTTTGGGGTCATCTGAAGGCAATTGTCTATGCTGTGAAGATACGAGATGTGCAGCACCTGAAACTACGGATACTGGAAGCCTAGCACAATATTTGTAGAATGAAACAAAAGCTATATAAATTGGGTATTGCTGTCATTGTACTGACCCATAAAATAAGTTTTTACCGTGAAGTGCCCTGTGTAAAAACAAATTTATAAAATTACATTTTTTTTCTTCAAAAATGTCATCACAAAATTATTTTTATTTTTTTTTCTCTTTCGCAATATTTTTTTGATAGTATGTTGGCAAGTGGAATGGGGAGAAAAAAAACCTCCAGGGACCCTTATAATTCACAGTTCAGTCAGCATGAAAGTGATGACAGATTGTTAAAATTTATTTGGGAATGCTGGAGTTCCCCTTTAAATTCTAACCTCTCAAAAACGCCCAACTCATAACTGGTTAAACCAGTGGGAGGTAAGTGCGCCCACTCTACATATGCCAGGTTGCAGTAGGAGGGTGGCTACTTCTCTGTTGCTTGCCAGTACTAAATAAAATACTTGAGTGAGGGAATCCCTGCCGAATGCTGAGAAGTTAGAGGGTAGTGGGGATTCCCTGACACACTGTGCTGCTTGTCGCCGCCTTTGGGGCGATAGGCAATGTGTATGTGTGTGTGTGTATATATATATATGTATGTGTATATATAATATACACATTTTTTTTATAATTTTTTTAAATGGTTAAAACCTCTTTTTTAACCAGCAAATCATTGAGATGTAATATGGATGACATGGAGTTGCAGACCTGAGATTTGGGAGTTTATTAGGAATAACTCATGAGATCTCATAGATTTCTGGTGGCCACATACAGATTATAGTCTGCAGCTCTGGGTGTATGACAGGATGCAATTAAAGATTAGGACAAAATGATGTGAATTGAAGCTTAAAGGGGTACTCCGCCCCTATACATCTTATCCCCTATCCTAAGTATAGGGGATAAGATGTCTGATCGCGGGAGTCCCGCCGCTGGGGACACAATTGCAAAATGACAACTCCCAGCATGCCCGGACAGCCATCGGCTGTCCGGGCATGCCGGGAGTTGTAGTTTTGAAACATCTGGAGGTCCGCAGGTTGAAGACCACTGGTTTAGAACATTGAGTGCAGCACTGGAGGCTTGGGATGTCACGGCCACGCCCCCTCCCATAGACTTGCATTGAGGGGGCGTGGCGTCAGATCTGTTGTGGCTCAAGAACCCCTTCTGTAACATCTTTTTTCTAATAGTTTCCAGATACTATGGGGAGATTTATCAAAACCTGTCCAGAGGAAAAGTTGCCCATGGCAAAATCTGGTTGCTATGGGCAACTGGGCAACTTTTCCTCTGGACAGGTTTTGATAAATCTCCCCCATATTTTTCTATACAAAGTCTAATGCATTCCTCCTTTTGGGAGAGTGTGCATGTGTTCTCACTATAGAGAGGGAAGTAAACCACATCCCGATTTCTGTAGCGGACCCTTGAGAACAAAAGGTTTGGTGGGGAGATTTATCAAACCCTGTGCAGAGGAAGAGTGGTGCAGTTGCCCATAGCAACCAATCAGATTGCTTCTTTCATTTTCCACAGGCCTCTAAAGAGGCCTGTGGAAAATGAAAGAAGCAATCTGATTGGTTGCTATGGGCAACTGCACCACTCTTCCTCTGCACAGGATTTGATAAATCTTCCCCTGGGTGTTGGAATTCATTATGCCCAATCCTTTCCATACCCAAAGACCTCTGACTGTATTACAGTTGCAAAAAAGTGGGAGGAGATTTAACAAAACCCGTGCACAGGAAAAGTTGTCCATAGCAACCAATCAGATCACTTCTTTCAATTTTAAAAAGGCCTCTGAAAAATATAAAACAAAAGATCTGACTGGTTGCTATGGGTAACTGGTCAGCTTTTCCTCTGCACAGAATTTGATAAATCTCCCCCCAGTGTTTTTCTCAAAATTGCCGCACATGGCGTTTTTTGGGGCCAAAAACACTGCAGCCAGACAATAGCTGGAAGTCAATAGGGAATTACACTGCTCAAAAAAAAAAAAAAAAAAGGGAACACTTAACCCCTTAAGGACCAGGCCATTTTACACCTTAAGGACCAGAGCATTTTTTGCAATTCCGACCACTGTCACTTTAAACATTAATAACTCTGGAATACTTTTACTTATCATTCTGATTCCGAGATTGTTTTTTTCGTGACATATTCTACTTTAACATAGTGGTAAAATTTTATGGTAACTTGCATCCTTTCTTGGTGAAAAATCCCCAAATTTGATGAAAAAAATGAAAATTTAGCATTTTTCTAACTTTGAAGCTCTCTGCTTGTAAGGAAAATGGATATTCAAAAAAAAATTATTTTTTTGGTTCACATATACAATATGTCTACTTTATGTTTGCATCATAACATTTATGAGTTTTTACTTTTGGAAGACACCAGAGGGCTTCAAAGTTCAGCAGCAATTTTTACATTTTTCACAAAATTTTCAAACTCTTCAACATTATACAGTGACCAGTTCAGGTTTGAAGTGGATTTGAAGGGTCTTCATATTAGAAATACCCCACAAATGACCCCATTATAAAAACTGCACCCCCCAAAGTATTAAAAATGACATTCAGTCAGTGTTTTAACCCTTTAGGTGTTTCACAGGAATAGCAGCAACGTAAAGGAGAAAATTCAAAATCTTCATTTTTTTTACACTTGCATGTTCTTGTAGACCCAATTTTTGAATTTTTACAAGGGGTAAAAAGGAGAAAATTTTTACTTGTATTTGAAACCCAATTTCTCTTGAGTAAGCACATACCTCATATGTCAATGTAAATTGTTCGGCGGGCGCAGAAGAGGGCTCAGAAGGGAAGGAGCGACAAATGGTTTTTAGGGGGCATGTCACATTTAGGAAGCCCGTATGGTGCCAGAACAGGAAAAAAAACACATGGCATACCATTTTGGAAACTAGACCCCTCGGGGAACATAACAAGGGGTAAAGTGAACCTTAATACCCCACAGGTGATTCACGACTTTTGCATATGTAAAAAAAATTATAATAATTTTTCCCTAAAATGCTTGGTTTCCCAAAAGTTTTACATTTTTAAAAAGGGTAATAGCAGAAAATACCCCCCAAAATTTGAAGCCCAATTTCTCCCGATTCAGAAAACACCCCATATGGGGATGAAAAGTGCTCTGCTGGCGCACTACAGGTCTCAGAGGAGAAGGACTCACATTTGACTTTTTGAAAGCAAATTTTGCTCTGGGGGCATGCCGCATTTAGGAAGCCCCTATGGTGCCAGGACAGCAAAAAAAAAAAAAAAACACACATGGCATACCATTTTGGAAACTAGACCCCTTGGGGAACGTAACAAGGGGTAATGTGAACATTTATACCCCACAGATGTTTCACGACTGTTGCATAGGTTAAAAAAAATTTATTTTATTTTTTTACATAAAATACTTGGTTTCCCAAAAATTTTACATTTTTAAAAAGGGTAATAGCAGAAAATACCCCCCAAAATTTGTAACACAATTTCTCCCGAGTACGGCGATACCCCATATGTGACCCTAAACTGTTGCCTTGAAATACGACAGGGCTCCAAAGCGAAAGAGCGCCATGCGCATTTTAGGCCTAAATTAGGGACTTACATAGGGTTATTCTACGCCAGTGATTCCCAAACAGGGTGCCTCCAGCTGTTGTAAAACTCCCAGCATGCCTGGACAGTCAGTGGCTATCTGGCAATACTGGGAGTAGTTGTTTTGCAACAGTTGGAGGCTCCATTTTGGAAACAGTGGCGTACCAGACGTTTTTAATTTTTATTGGGGAGGGGGGCTGTGTAGGGGTATGTGTATATGTAGTGTTTTTTACTTTTTATTTTATTGTGTTAGTGTAGTGTAGTGTTTTTAGGGTACAGTCACATGGGCGGGGGTTCACAGTAGTTTCTCGCTGGCAGTTTGAGCTGCGGCAGAAAATTTGCCGCAGCTCAAACTTGCAGCCGGATACTTACTGTAAACCTCCACCCATGTGAGTGTACCCTGTACATTCACATTGGGGGGGGGGGGGGGGAAACATCTAGCTGTTGCAAAACTACAACTCTCAGCATGTACGGTCTATCAGTGCATGCTGGTAGTTGTAGTTTTGCAACCGCTGGAGGCACACTGGTTGTGAAACACCGAGTTTGGTAACAAACTCGGTGTTTTGCAACCAGTGTGCCTTCAGCTGTTGCAAAAGCTACAACCCCCAGCATGTACGGACAGTGGAAGGGCATGCTGGGACTTGTAGTTATGCAACAGCTGGTGGCATACTACTTTGGCTGGGGATTGTAGTTATGCAACAGCTGGAGACACACTGGTTTGCTACTTAACTCAGTGTTTCACAACCAGTGTGCCTTCAGCTGTTGCAAAACTACAACTCTCAGCAGTCCCCGACAGCCAACAGGCATGCTGGGAGATTTAGTTATGCAACCAGCAGATGCACCACTACAACTCCCAGCATGTATTTTAGCTGATTGTGCAAGCTGGGAGTTGTAGTTATACAACAGCTGAAGGTACACTTTTCCATAGAAAAAATGTGCCTCCAGCTGCTGCAAAACTATAAGTCCCAGCATGCCCATAAGGGAATGCTGGGAGTTGTGGTGGTCTGCCTCCTGCTGTTGCATAACTACAGCTCCCAGCATGCCATTTTTGCATGCTGGGAGCTGAGCTAAACTGGCCGACGAATCAGGGCGACCGTGAGGTGGCACCAGTGCCACCTCACCCCTGCTGGCTATGGCTGTTCGGGGCCTTCAGAGACGGCCCCGATCAGCCAGTAATTCCGGGTCATCGGGTCACTGGAGACCCAATTGACCCGGAATCCGCTGCAGATCGCTGGGCTGAATCGTTCAGTGATCTGCGGCCATTGCCGACATGGGGGGGGTCATCATGACCCCCCTGGGCGATATGCCGGGATGCCTGCTGATCGATATCAGCAGGTATCGGGCACCGGCTCACCTCCAGCTAGCGGCAAGGGGCCAGGAATGGACAGGACGTACTCATACGTCCTCTGTCCTTAAGGACTCGGAAACAGGGGCGTAGGAGTACGTCCATTGTCCTTAAGGGGTTAAACAACACAATGTAACTCCAAGTCAATGACACTTCTGTGAAATCACACTGTCCACTCAGGAAGAACACTGATTGACAATCAATTTCACATGATGTTGTGCAAATGGAACAGACAACAGGTGGAAATTATAGGCAATTAGCAAGACACCCCCAATAAAGGAGTGGTTCTGCAGGGGGTGACCACAGACCACTTCTCAGTTTCTCTGCTTCCTGGCTGATGTTTTGGTCACTTGAATGCTGGCGGTGCTTTCACTCTAGTGGTAGGATGAGATGGAGTCTCCAACCCACAAAAGTGGCTCAGGTAGTGCAGCTCATCCAGGATGGCACATCAATGCGAGCTGTGGCAAGAAGGTTTGCTGTGTCTGTCAGCGTAGTGTCCAGAGCATAGAGGCGCTACCAGGTGACCGGCCAGTACAGATGTGGAGGAGGCCATAGGAGGGCAACAACCCAGCAGCAGGACTGCTACCTCCGTCTTTGTGCAAGGAGGAGCACTGCCAAAGCCCTGCAAAATGACCTCCAGCAGGCCACAACTGTTCATGTGCCCACACAAAACGGTCAGAAACAGACTCCATGAGGGCCCGACGTCCACAGGTGGGGGTTGTGCTTACAGCCCAACACGTTTGGCATTTGCCAGAGAACACCAAGATTGGCAAATTGTGCTCTTCACAGATGAAAGCAGGTTCACACAGAGCACATGTGACAGATGTGACAGAGTCTGGAGACACCGTGGAGAATGTTCTGCAACATCCTCCAGCATGACTGGTTTGGCGGTGGATCAGTAATGGTATGGGGTGGCATTTCTTTGGGGGGGCTGCACAGCCCTCCAAGTGCTTGCCAGAGGTAGCCTGACTGCCATAAGGTACCGAGATGAGATCTTCAGACCCCTTGTGAGACCACATGCTGGTGCGGTTGGCCCTGGGTTCCTCCTTAGGCAAGACAATGCTAGACCTCATGTGGCTGGAGTGTGTCAGCAGTTCCTGCTAGAGGAAGACATTGATGCTATGGACTGGCCCGCCCGTTCCCCAGACCTGAATCCAATTCGGCACATCTGAGACATCATGTCTCACTCCATCCATCAACACCACGTTGCACCAAAGGCTGTCCAGGACCTCATCGCCACCTCATCAGGATCATGCCCAGGCATTGTAGGGAGGTCATAGGGGCACGTGGAGGCCACACACACTACTGAGCCTCATTGTGACTTGTTTTAAGGACATTACATCAAAGTTGGATCAGCCTGTAGTGTGGTTTTCCACTTTGATTTTGAGTGTGACTCCATTTCCAGATCTCCATGGGTTGATACATTTGATTTCCATTGATAGATTTTGTGTGATTTTGTTGTCAGCACAGATGAAAGTATTTCATACGATTAGTTCATTCATTCAGTTCTAGGATGTGTTATCTTAGTGTTCCCTTTATTTCTTTTGAGCAGTGTATTCCAACGGCCTATGAATCCGGGTGTAATAGCACTTAAGACGGGTCAGTAATAATAACTACACAGTGCATCTTCATGCAGATGTATAGCAGGCATGACTGGTATACAACCACCTATATGTTGTGACGTTATTGCTCTGAAGGTATGTCAGTAACAATAAAGTGTATCCCCTGCAGACATGATGGGTGTGAACCATAGATGAAGGTGTAAATAAGTGGCATAAAGAGTGTAACATGACAATATCACCAGGATACTAACATAGGACACTAACAATGAACGCATAGTATGAAAACCTAGTAGCTTATTCATAGCATAATTGTTATAGTGACATATCCGTGGTAGCATGCTATACTGATGTACTTGTGGCATGTCAGCTGAATGATCATGATCCATGTATCTTTTAGGCAACGTGTGCACAGTATCAGTTATAAGAATGCACGGAATGTTTCCTGCAGAAGCGTATGTACGGCACCAAGCTATAGAAACATCTGTATGGTGTGACGGCTATAGTGACACATGCAGGGTATGAAAGCTTAACATGATGCAAATGGTTTGGTACCGTGTTTAGCCGTCGTACATTGTTCTTTTACCTCCAAGTACATTACTACTAGTTTGGTCATCAATCAGAAGGCATAATCAGTAGGAACACAAATTGAACCAAACACCACGTCAAACACCACGTACATAAATTATTACTCTCTAAACCAACAAACCTCTTCATGGAAGATATTGCCGACCTGACGATGTGCCAGAGTAAATACGATTGATGCAACCCCCTGAAAATGTAAAAGGTAACATAGTAAAGTCATGTGATACTCACACAACTAGACGGACACTCCGTGAGCCAAGCCTGGTAGAAGCAACCTTCCTATACCCTATACAGATCTTAGCTTCGTCACATACCTGTGGATGTGAGTGCTTTCTAAAAATCGACCTCCCCTCCATGTAACCGTCATGCCTAAAGACATAACCTTTCTTGCGTAACCATTGTGGCAGTAAATGTAACAGATCTTGGCGTAACCATTGTGCATGTAAACAAACCAAATCGCACCATAACCGGCATGCCTGTACGGATGACAGGTCTTTGCATAATCAAACAGATGACAGGCCTTTGTGTAACCAACATGCCTGTATGGATGACAGGGACTCTGCGGGACCATCGTGCCTGTATGGTGACAGGTCTTTGTGTAAGCATGGTACCTTAAAGGGTGCCAGATCTTTGCGTAACGATCGTATCTGTAGAGGTGACAAATCTTTGCGTGACCATCTGGCTTCTTTGTAACAGCCTGTGTGTCGTGATGTTATTGCTCTAAAGACGTGTCAGTAACAATAACTACGCAGTTCAGTCCTGCTGGCTATGATAGAAAGGTGTGCAGCCATAGACCATTCTAAGTACCCATGTCGAGCCCTGACCACCACTTAATGCGCCTAATATTGGCTGTCAGGGCATGCTGGGAGTTGTAGTGGGGAAAAAACTGGAGGCACCCTGTGTTTAAAAACAATACCTTTCCATGGCCGCGGCGCAACGCGAAACCCGCTGCGTAACCCGCTCCCCCCAAAGACGACATACCATAGTGCAGGACAGTAGCGACGGAATGCCGGGAGGCGGGGAGCCAATGCGTGCTTCTTCTGTTCTCAGCGCTCGCTCCTGCCTGTCTTATTGACAGGCAGGGAGTGAGCGCAGCCTAAATGAATTTGGACCAATTGCCCGCATCGGTCCGAATTCAGGCGTGACGTCATGCCAGGCTGCAGCCGTGCCAATTTAAAGGAGAACTCCAGCGAATGTAAACTCATCCCCTATCCACAGGATAGGGGATAAGTAGCTGATCACAGGGGGGTCCCTCCAATGGAGCGTGTGCCGTCTACTGCATGCGCTCCTCACTCAGAGCCGGGTCCCGTCCGGAGATTGCGGGGGTCCCAGCGGTTGGACCCCCCCCCCCGTGATCAGCTACTTATCCCCTCCACAGGGCAGGGGATAAGTTAATTTTGGCTGCCTTTACCCCTTTAAAGAATCTGCTGCTGACCTCTTCAAGGAACTTGTGGAGTCCAAACCTAGATGGGTCGAATCTGTAGGGGACGATACACAATATTAGGCAGGTGAATATAATGTTATGGCTGATCTCTGTGTGTATATAGACAAGTCACGGCTTCTTTCGCTGGATATCGTCCCATCTTTTCCCCTTGGACACAGCAGGATCTGTGTTTGGCAGAAGATATATACGTTTCCTGCTTGAAGCTGTTGTATACAGAGTATAATAGAAGTGGAGATTACTGGCAGCCCAGATGATGAGTCCACGGGACAAAAGTCATGGGATCCTTAACAACCTACTATAGCGGTATAGACTGTCCGCTATATACTAATAACAGCTCTAAATATACACGGGAGGAGTATTGTGCAGTCCCAAAATGATGAATAGACAGTAATAAAATTCTTCTGCAGGTTGTGGCCTGTAGTCACATTCCCACCAGCAGGGGGCAGACTGTTTGTTTACATGTTGGTAGTAATCATTTTACTCTTGTTATTAGCATGTAGTACCCTTCACTGACATTGGGTAAAGGAACAGAAATCTCTGCACAGATGAATAATCCTGTTCCTACTGTTCCTCCTGATATCTCTGCACAGTGTTCGCTGGAAGCCTGACTGCTGTAATGTCTGATAATGGACAATAATGGTCTCTGGAAACAGCACCCTCCTATACATAGGCTGTTTCTGGTATTGCAGTGTAGCCCCCTGGCTACCTCCTGGAAGTACGTGCATATATAAGGCAATAGTTTCCAAACGGTGTGTCTCCAGCTGTTGCAAAACTACAACTCCCAGTATGCCCGGACAGCCAAAGGCTGTCCGGGCATCCTGGGAGTTGTAGTTTTGCAACAGCTGGAGACACACCGTTTGAAAAACACTGATATGGGGGTTCAGCAAGTGCTATAGTGCAGCGGCCTAAATGGTCGTACAAAAGCTTATGCTGTTTGATAGTTATGGTACCTCCAGTCCCGATTGCCCGTGGTGCCCTGCATGGTCATGGCCTCTACGCTTGGTTGCCAAAACAATCTGCAACTGTTTTAACATAAGGACTCCTGGCCACCCAGGCTATGACATTACATCAGTATTTCCCAACCAATGTGCCTCCAGCTGTTGCAAAACTACAACTCCCAGCATGCCAAAGCTGGAGGCACCCTTTAAAGTAAAGAGCCCACTTCTGTACAGCACCTCTTTTTGTGGTGTTCGGTGGGTGCGCTAGAATAGTGTGGATGCTCTTTATAAACCCCATTCTCTTTTTATTTTATTAATTTTTTTGGCGCCAGGGTTTCTGCTTCCCTAATTTCAACATTTAATTTGACAGATCCATATGGGAGCGTTTTTTTTTTTTTTTTTTGGGACAAAGTATAACATTTTGCGGGCCAGTTTGGTTACAGCAATATCTAATGTATATAGGATTTATTGTGGTAGAGGGTGTGAGATGCAGGGCAGATGACATTAAACCGCTTGTATTTGTGATGCCAGGGCGTGGTTTATCCTCAATACCACCCGAAGGTGTACCGCTGGATCCTGGGCTAGGCACGGAGGCAATAATGATTCATGCGCCAAGTTTCGGACGACGGTAGCATTACTGAGTGACAGATGGTACAGTCTATACAGTTCATCCAGGCCCTCGGAGGTGACCAGTGACTTCAGAGACCTTAAAGGGAACCAATCATCAGATTTTACCCTATTATATAGGGTAAAATCTTTATTTTCACCATTCCCGGGGGACGCTCCTGACCCCAGGGATGATGAAGATATGAAGTTATAAACTAGTCACTGCCGCCGCCGTAAGTAGTCACCTGGGCGGGGAGCTCTTCTCACCTACTCCCGTTCTTCTGCCGGGAGCGACGCCCCCTCCGCTTGATTGATGGGCCGCGTCATCGCTCTGCTCCGTCTGTTCAGTGAGCGGAACAATGACGCGGCCCATCAATCAAGCGGAGGGGGCGTCGCTCCCGGCCGAAGAACGGGAGTAGATGAGAGGAGCTCCCCGCCCAGGTGACTACTTACGGTGGCGGCGGTGACTAGTTTATAACTTCGTATCTTCACCATCCCTGGGGGCAGGAGCGTACCCCGGGGATGGTGAGGACAACAATTTTACCCTATATAACGCTTTGCCAAGCATTATATAGAGTAAAATCTGATGATTGGCTCCCTTTAAGGGCTTGCTGGGACTTGCAGTAGATTTGGACAATTTTAGTGCAGGCCACTCTGACTTGACAATAGATTACTGTGACTGACTTGAGGCCTCCTATGGACTCCAGACACACTCTAGGACTTGACTGCACTGCAATTCAGCAGAGAGAGAAGAGACTCCTTCCAGGGCTTTTTATAGGGGAGACTCTGGTGGGGTCCCATAGGTCACATTGTCACTGATACCTCCTGACTTACACTCACAACTGGTGATCGCATATTAACCTTTCTTAAAGTAATAACAACACTTTCTATATGCATTATACAGTATAACACATTGCAAACAATATATACATAAGGGGACACTGTAAGGAGGCTGCCTGACAGGGCAGCAAGGGAGTACGGGGCCACAACTCCTGCACTGGGCCACCACATTATAATGTAACAGTGGTGTTACGTTATAACTTTTCTTTCTATGGAGCTGTGTAAGGGCTTGTTTTTTGGAGGGTGAGTTGCAGTTTTTATTAGTAGCATTTTGGGTTGAATAGGGCTTTTAGATTATCCTTGGGTTTTTGGGAGGCAAGGTGACAATGACAAAAATCCTGGTAATCTACTGATCTGTGATAAATATATCCTGCCTTCATTAGGGCATACTAGAAGTGCTAAAATGCCCTTCATTAGGCCACGGGTAGCATCTTCCCAGCTCAGTACCACACAATCGTATTACAGGGGGATCATTTGAGAGGATAGAGGGGACACTCGCCCACTTTCTAACTGCCTAGATGCTGCAATTGTTATTGACTGCAGCATCAGAGGGGTTAATCACCTGGGACTGAAGTTATCTCCGATCCCAGCCACTGCTGGCGAGTGTCAGCTGTAAAGCAGAGCCAGCAACCGCTGTGCATTGAGCAGGCTCAGGAGCTTTTCTGGCATTATAAAGTGTGTGTGTGTGTGTGTATCAAATATCAGGAAGGGGTTAAAGGGGTTATCCAGGAAAAAAACTTTTTTTTTTATATATATATCAACTGGCTCCAGAAAGTTAAACAGATTTGTAAATTACTTCTATTAAAAAATCTTAATCCTTTCAGTACTTATGAGCTTCTCCGTTGGTATACTGTATCTTCTGCATTAGGCTAAGAACATACAACAACTTTTGGTAAACCTTTTTTTTCCCCTGAAAAACTCCCCCCCCCCCCCCCCTTTTTTCTTTTCTTTTAAATGGTCACTGTCAGAATCAAAAACTTTTATTTATAGGTTGTACATCTTGAAAACATACTTCAAAGTATCGCCTTTTATTTATTTATTATTTTTTTTTTTTTTAGAAATGAAGGCTTATTTAAAAAAAATAAAAAAAATAAAAAAGGCTACTAGGGGTCTCCATACCATCTAGGACATAATCTGGCTGCAGCATCGTCTTTGTCCCAGCTGAAGCATACGAAGGGAAAAGTCCAGTGAGGGTAGGAATAGCACTCTTCTGTGCTCACTCCTGTCCTGTCTATCAGACTCCTGTCTGAAAACAGAGAGGAGACAGTTACAGAGCAGCCTGCAATGATTGGATGTAGAGACACAGCACAGCAGATTCAGGGAGGAAGTGAATACATGTTGGGTGAGAGCGGGCTCAGTGCTTGCCTCGGACACGCCCCTTTCTGAGCAGTGGATGTCAGAATAAATGAGCAGCAGAATAGAAGGATTTGTGAGCCGAATACAGAAGCTAGACAAATAAAAAAGCATCTGCATGACCTTGTGGGTAACATACATAAGAATTACTTTTCAGTGATATGACAGGTTCACTTTAATGATATAGTTTCTGCGGCATCTTTAAAAAAAAATGTGACCATAAATGTGGAAAAGCAGACAAGGCGGTCCACGCTTTATACAATGAACTGTTTACTTCTCAGCATAGTTACTAAACCAACAGGTTAGGTTGTTAGTGTATGTTTTTTGATCGGATTTCGCAAGTCTGCTGCCACATCACAGCCACCTTTTTAGAGCGGGTCCCTAACAAAGAAAAGAGCGGCTCGGGGCAGGGACTACAACTGCCATGACACCAATGCCCATAGAGGGAATGGTCGAGCAGCCCCAATACTGCCCAACCTAGCCCCCTCTGGCTCTGGGCCGCACCACACCCCAGACATGGCGCTGCTCCTCCACAGAGAAGACACAGTGGGGGGAGATTTACCAAAACTTGTCCAGAGGAAAAAGGCCAGTTGCCCATAGCAACGAATCAGATCGCTTCTTTCATTTTTGAAAAGGCCTCTGAAAAATGAAAGAAGCAAGCTGATTGGTTGCTATGGGCAACTCGGCAACAAAGATCCTTTGCTTCCCAGCATGTTTATGAATCTAACATTGTATTAGTATAGGTGTTTTTAATTTTTTTTTTTTTTTTTTCTCATTCGAGGATTTCTATTAAAGAATTAGGGGGAAAAACACCAACCTACATAAATGAATTTTATTTTAATTTTGTACAAACCGCTGTGTCTGTTTTCAGCCTTATAGGGATGTAGTATTTTTCTCTGTTCACTTTCCCACACCAAGTGAGCCAGCGCCTGGGGGAGCCTTAAATAACAATGACCCCCTGTGTGCCAGAGATGGGGCGCTGTTATTCTCTAGGAAGTGTTCACAATTGTCTTCTCTGTTCCCAGCCGTTGTGTGTGAATAGCGATATCTTTGGCTGTCTTTTTTTATTGTCGTGCATAGCAGTGTTTCTCCGGGTGGTACAAATCATTGTCTTAAGCAGAAACACTTCGCTTGTTATATCACTGCTGTGAACAACCCCTCCAGCCCAACACAACACATTATAGATGAGTGGAGCCATCCCATAGATCAGTGGTCTCCAAACTGTGCCCACCTCCTAGGGTTGCTACCTGGCCGGCATTTTATCAGCACAGCTGGTATTTTCGCCACCCTGACGATATTTTTATATAAAAAATACCGGCAATGTAATACCAGTATTTCCCAACCAGAGTGCCTCCAGCTGTTGCAAAACTACAACTCCCAGCATGCCCGGACAGCCGTTGGCTGTCCGGGCATGCTGGGAGTTGCAGTTTTGCAACAGCTGGAGGCACCTCTGGTTGGGAGACACTGACCTATACTATATACTACTATATAGTCCAACATGCTGGGAGTTGTAGCTTTGCAACAGCTGGAGGCACCCCTGGTTGGGAAACACTGACCTATACTATGTACTACTATATAGTCCAACGTGCTGGGAGTTGTAGCTTTGCAACAGCTGGAGGCACCTATACTATATACTACTACAGGGGTACTCAACTATTCTTAGTGAGGGTCCGCTTATCCAGGTCTGCTACTGGTAAAGGTCCGAGCAAAGCGCTGAGGCCTGATTCACACCTAGTGGCCGCAGAGGCATGAAGGAAATAGATAAAACGATTGAAGTCTGGAGAATGTAAATGTACAGTTACCTGTATTTTCTGAATACTGCCAGAGACCATACCCCTGAATAAAATACTGCCACACGCTGTACCCCTGAATATAATACTGCCACACGCTGTACCCCTGAATATGATACTGCTATACACTGTACCCCTGAATATAATACTGCCACACGCCATACCCCTGAATATAATAGTGCCACACGCTGTACCCCTGAATATAATACTGCCGCACGCTGTACCCTGAATATAATACTGCCGCACGCCATACCCCTGAATATAATACTGCTATACACTGTACCCCTGAATATAATACTGCCACACGCCATACCCCTGAATATAATAGTGCCACACGCTGTAGCCCTGAATATAATACTGCCACACGCTGTACCCCTGAATATAATACTGCCACACGCTGTACCCTGAATATAATACTGCCGCATGCCATACCCCTGAATATAATACTGCTATACACTATACCCCTGAATATAATACTGCCGCACGCTGTACCCCTGAATATAATACTGCCACATGCCATACCCCTGAATATAATACTGCCACACGCTGTACCCCTGAATATAATACCGCCGCACGCTGTACCCCTGAATATACCGCCGCACACTCTACCCCTGAATATAATACTGCCACATGCTGTACCCCTGAATGTAATACTGCCACGCGCTGTACCCCTGAATACTGCCACACGCTATACCCCTGAATGTAATACTGCCAGACGCTGTACCCCTGAATATAATACTACCACACATTGTACCCCTGAATATATTACTGCCACACGCTTTACACCTGAATATAATACTTCCACATACTATACCCCTGAATATATTACTGAAGCACGCTATGCCCCTTAATATATTACTGCCACACACTGTGCCCCTGAATATATTACTGCAGCATGCTATGCCTCCAAATATATTACTGCCGCACGCTGTACCCAGCCCAGAATATAATACTGCCACATGCTGTACCCTTGAATATATTACTGCAGCATGCTGTGCCCCCGAATATATTACTGCCGCACGCTGTGCCCCCGAATGTATTACTGCTGCATGCTGTGCCCCTGAATATATTACTGTCACACACTATGCCCCTAGTATGGTGCTGCCACATGCTATGCCCCTAATATATTAAAGCCAAATGCTGTGCTCCAGCTATATTACTGCCACACGCTGTGCCCCTGATATATTTCTGCCACACGCTGTGCCCCTGGTATATTTCTGCCACTTGGTATGCCCCTGATATAGTACTGCCACACGCTATATCCCTGGTATAGTACTGCCACACACTATATCCCTGGTATAGTACTGCCACACGCTATATCCCTGGTATAGTACTGCCACATGCTATATCCCTGGTATAGTACTGCCACATGCTATGTCCCTGGTATATTACTGCCACACAATATGCCCCCAAATATAATTTAAACAAACACTATGCCATGTACCGACTAATTGTACCATAAAACAATGACTGATGCCACCGTGCCCCCCCCAGAATAAATGATGCCACCGTGCCCCCCAGAATAAATGATGCCACCATGCCCCCCAGAAGAAATGATGCCCCCGTGCCACCAGAACAAATAAAGTCACTGCATCCCCAGAATAAATGAAGTCACTGCGTCCCCAGAATAAATAAAGTCACTGCGTCCCCAGAATAAATAGTCACTGCGTCCCCAGAATAAATAGTCACTGCGTCCCCAGAATAAAGTCACTGCGTCCCCAGAATAAATAGTCACTGCGTCCCCAGAATAAATAAAGTCACTGCGCCCCCAGAATAAATGAAGTCACTGCGTCCCCAGAATAAATAGTCACTGCGTCCCCAGAATAAATAGTCACTGCGCCCCCAGAATAAATAGTCACTGCGCCCCCAGAATAGTCACTGCGCCCCCAGAATAAATGGAGTCACTGCGCCCCCAGAATAAATGGAGTCACTGCGCCCCCAGAATAAATGGAGTCACTGCGCCCCCAGAATAAATGGAGTCACTGCGCCCCCAGAATAAATGGAGTCACTGCGCCCCCAGAATAAATGGAGTCACTGCGCCCCCAGAATAAATGGAGTCACTGCGCCCCCAGAATAAATGGAGTCACTGCGTCCCCAGAATAAATGGAGTCACTGCGCCCCCAGAATAAATGGAGTCACTGCGCCCCCAGAATAAATGGAGTCACTGCGCCCCCAGAATAAATGGAGTCACTGCGCCCCCAGAATAAATGGAGTCACTGCGCCCCCAGAATAAATGGAGTCACTGCGCCCCCAGAATAAATGGAGTCACTGCGCCCCCAGAATAAATGGAGTCACTGCGCCCCCAGAATAAATGGAGTCACTGCGCCCCCAGAATAAATGGAGTCACTGCGCCCCCAGAATAAATGGAGTCACTGCGCCCCCAGAATAAATGGAGTCACTGCGCCCCCAGAATAAATGGAGTCACTGCGCCCCCAGAATAAATGGAGTCACTGCGCCCCCAGAATAAATGGAGTCACTGCGCCCCCAGAATAAATGGAGTCACTGCGCCCCCAGAATAAATGGAGTCACTGCGCCCCCAGAATAAATGGAGTCACGGCGTCCCCAGAATAAATGGAGTCACGGCGTCCCCAGAATAAATGGAGTCACGGCGCCCCCAGAATAAATGGAGTCACGGCGCCCCCAGAATAAATGGAGTCACTGCGCCCCCAGAATAAATGGAGTCACTGCGCCCCCAGAATAAATGGAGTCACTGCGCCCCCAGAATAAATGGAGTCACTGCGCCCCCAGAATAAATGGAGTCACTGCGCCCCCAGAATAAATGGAGTCACTGCGCCCCCAGAATAAATGGAGTCACTGCGCCCCCAGAATAAATGGAGTCACTGCGCCCCCAGAATAAATGGAGTCACTGCGCCCCCAGAATAAATGGAGTCACTGCGCCCCCAGAATAAATGGAGTCACTGCGCCCCCAGAATAAATGGAGTCACTGCGCCCCCAGAATAAATGGAGTCACTGTGACTCTTCAGCTGCCGCAAACTACAACTCCCATCATGCACAGACAGACGGTCATGATGGGAGTTGTAGTTCTGTAACAACTGGAGAGTCATAGGTGGGAGAATGACTGCTCACCTGACAGTGTAGGCTCCCCGTCCCAGGTCCCGCATTGCTCCGCTGCTCTGGCCTCTTCTAGTCAGGCCTGGCCAGAGCAGATGATGCAGGCAGCGCTAATCGCACCGCCTGCATCATAGGAGAAGCGCCGTGCGGCCGGGCAGGGAGCACAGTGTTTCCTTGCTCTGGCCGCGGCTATTCATTTGTATCGGTGTCTTAAGACACCTATACAAATAAATGAGGGGAGAGCGGCAGGCGGTCCACATGACTGGCGGCCGCAGTCCAGATTTGGACCACGGTCCGCCAGTTGAGTACCCCTGTACTACTATATAGTCCAACATGCTGGGAGTTGTAGCTTTGCAACAGCTGGAGGCGCCCCTGGTTGGGAAACACTGACCTATACTATATACTACTATATAGTCCAACATGCTGGGAGTTGTAGTCTTCATTTGGGGCAGCTGCTGAGCCACAGGCTGTATCAGGGCATGCTGGGAGTTGTAACTAACTGGAACTACCGAATTTAATTAAAAAGGAAAAAAAAGCGATCAAAAAGTCACATCAAAACAAAAATGGTCCTGTTAAAATCTACATATTGGGGTGCAAAAAAATGAGCCTTCATACAGTCCCAAATAAGGAGAAATAAAAAAGTTATAGGGATCGGAATATGTGTACCCTGTGATGTCACGCATGGCCAGTATTTGTTTTTTTCTGCAAGAAAGGTGGCACCCCTACCACCCCCAGATGTTTCAAACTACAAATCCCAGAATGCTGGTAGTTGTAGTTTAGCAACATTTATAGGGCCGCAGTTTGGAAACCACTGCCATAGATGATCACATTTTCCTTTGTTCCCTATATGTTGATCTTATACACATCTGAAAGGGGTTCTCCGGTTTTAGGCAAATTAAACACAAAAGCTGAATATGAGTCTTGTTTGGCTGTGCAGCTCGTCCATGTAGATCGTTTGGAAAAATAAATAGTGTGATCTCCATTTAGGGTTGTAATCTACCAGCCCTCAGCAAATCTGCCCCTCGACCATGTAGGCCTAAAAAATGTGCAGCATAATACACTGGCATTAAAATGGCACTGATCTGTCTGGTATAAAATGTGACCCTCCTTCTGGAAGTTGTTGTGTATTGCAGCATTCATGGCTGTCTGGCGCCATCTGGTGTCCATATTGCAGAAAACACGATTAGGATGTAGACGTCTGTATTTCTTATGCTAGGCAATTATTTATTGATTTTTTTTTTTTGTTGAAAAATTGAATTTAGATGCCATCTGAGGGATAAAGCGTAACTCATAGGAACAGGGCACATACAGACGGCAAACATAGGATGGTAAATGAACCTAGTAGTTCTCTAGACCTTGACGTCTGTCTCTTCTGGCTGGATTAGTCCTTGCTGCTTTCTAAGCTCAGAGCCATTAGCTTGACAGTAGCACGCTTGCCAACAGCAGGGGGGGGGGGGGGGGGGGGGGGTTGGGTGGGAAGGCTTGTATGACCAGAACTTTTGAAATGTTGAAGGGGTATTCCGGCGGAAATTTTTTTTTTTCATATCAATTGGCTCCAGAAAGTTAAACAGATTTGTAAATTATGAGCCCAGAGGAAGGAGACCGCACGGTCTTTGAAACTCATCAGAGTTTTTTTGGACAATCCGCGATACCGTAGTGATGTCACTAGCGGTGACCAGCTGACAAACGTGTACTCCAGTGGGATTAGGTATGGTAGAAATGCCATCGGCCGGGGCAGTCCCGCGCTTAACAGGAAGTTTATTTGCACTTCGCACTTTAAATTGAAAGAAAGGAATCATACAGCACAGGACGCGCACATCAAAATATTGCTACATCTACATTTCACATACACGAGCTTCCATCTATTTTAACACAGACCAAGGGGCACTTTAGTAGCTCAACAGGGACTGTCAAACAACATGTGCTACCCCTGTGATCTCCGGGAGACACTTCATTTTTACCTGTACTATATTGCACTTTTCTCTTAATAAACACAAAAACAGTAAGTACTATCATTTTTGCGCCAATATTTATTATTTATATTGTCTATATTATTCTATCAGTGTATAAGCAGCAGTGACCCATAAAATACCAGGCGGCAATATAGGCATTTTCTCTGACATTTGGGATAAATATAATTCCACTCCCTCCACTTATCCCATAGGTTGTGCTAGTGATCATATAAAAGATTTAGTAAATTACTTAAAAAAATCTTAATCCTACCAGGATTTATGAGCTGCTAAAGTTGCGTTGTCCTTTTTATGTCTGACCACAGTGCTCTCTGCTGACATCTCTGTCTGTCTCAGGAACTGTCCAGAGCAGGAGCAAATCCCCATAGTAAACCTATCCTGCTCTGGACAGTTCCTGAGACAGACAGAGGTGTCAGCAAAGAGCACAACTCAACTTCAGCAGCTGATAAGTACTGGTAAGATTGCGATTTTTTTTTAATATAAGTAATTTACAAATCTGTTTAACTTTCTGGAGCCAGTTGATATGAAAAATTGTATTGCATAGCCCATACACACCTTTTGATGCTCTCCTCAAGGAGAAACCTTACCCCTGTAGTTCCCAAAGTGCTTAAAAACAATTGTCTATAGACAAGTAACTCTTCTACAGCCAATGATTTCCCAGTGTGTTTTTAAGGCTAGGTTCACACTGCGGAATCACCAGGGGGGAAAATTCCGGCCTGAGATCCAAGTGCGGCCAGCTTTGATTAGATAAATTGGCGCTACAACCGCACTCACATTGCTGTCCCCAAAGGCAGCAATGTATTCCAGGATTCTGCTGAAAGAATTACAAAGATCATTCTTTAGGGGGAGGAATTTTATTTTTACAATGCCAAAAACTCTGCAGCAGAAATTCTGCCATGTGTACTGTGCAGCGGAATCCCATTGACAGCAGAAGGATTCTTAGAAATTCTGCAGTGTAAACCTAGCCTAGAGTCGCGCACTGGTGCTAGGGACGCTACTTCCAGTAGGTGGCTCAAGAGAGAGACTAAAGATAGTTACCCCAACTCAGTGTTTCCCAACCATGGTGCCGACCTTGCAGTGAGTGATTGAAAATACTTATTTCCTCATTATTTGTTGTAAAAAATCTGAGTGTGCATACTTACCGACATTTACTTTGTCAAAATCTGGACCTTCAAACCCAGGAGACACCCCTAAATGGACCGTTTTGGGGCAGGATTTGCATAAACTCCACCTGCCTATTGGTGTAGTTCACAGGAATGTCCTGATGAAATTAGAAATAGAATATATGTGGTTATGTGTAAGGTTATGTGCACTTTTTCCCTGTATGCTCAAGGTATCCATCAGCAACCTGTCAAAGTATAATGCTACATACTGACAGCATGCCCATTGAGTTAAATGGAATAAATGTTCACTCCATTCTCCAATTATTGTATATAGTATATATAAATATAGATTTATTTTGCAGGACTGAAAACCATTGCAAAATTATACGCAATCCCACCAATGCTTGGCAAGTCTCACTCCAACCACACTTTGAAATATACTTAGAATTAATATATTTATGAAGAATTTGTGCCTTTTTGATAAGTTTGGAGCAAGTGCACATGGTAAATTCGTGTGCAAATGGTGGGAAAAATAAGTTGATTTACACATGCAGTGCAGGTTGTGTCAGGTATTACAACTTGGCTATATTAAAGGAGATCTGTAGTGCTCTGAACTTTATCCCCTATCCGAAGGATAGGGGATACGTTTTAGAGCGCTGGGCCCCCACGATCTCCTGTACAGGGCTGCGGCAATGTACAGGAAAGGGGGCGTTCCGTCCCTGCATGACGCGGCAGTCTGCACGCCCCTCCATGTATCTCTATGGGAGGGGCGTGCCAGCTGCTGTGTCATGCGTGGACAGAACGCCCCCTTTCCTGTACACTGCCATGGCCCTGTACAGGAGATCGCGGGGGCCCCAGTGCTCGGACCCTCCGCGATCTACAACTTGTTCCCTATCCTTGGATAGGGGATAAAGTTCAGAGCACTACAGATTTCCTTTAACTTTAATGGAACTGTGCTGCAATACCACACACACCCTGAGGACAAGAGTGGTGGTGTTTTATTTATTTATTTTTTCTTTTATTTTTACTAAGGGTAGGGTCATACACAGCGCATCTGCAGCGTATTTGGTGCTGCGGATGCACTGCCGAAAGTCACAGAGCGAGCTTTCTGTTTCCCGCGGCAGTCACAAGCTGACACACAGAACTGCCCGTCCGCAGCAGGGAGCTAACTCTGCAGTCACTCTGTGACTGCCAGCAGCTCATGTGCAGAGTCAAATACGCTGCGGATGTGCGGTGTGTGACCCTGCCCTAAATCAGTTCTAGGTTTTCTAACCCTGGGGTTCCTACCATAATGTGTTCTCCTATTTGAATGGAGTGGTGGTCACAAGTCGTACATGGCTTTGCTTTGTGCATGGACCCTAAAGTTGTTATACCATAATGACAACTGATCACCTATCCACAGGGTATCTAAAATGACCAGTAGGGGGTTAGATCGCTTGTACCCCCCACCTATTGACCACAAAGTTATGGTGCTGTGGTTAAGCATGTGCACATCCGCTCTATTCAAACTCTATGGGGCCGCTAAAAATAGTCCAAGCTCTGCTTTGTGCATGGACCCTAAAGTTGTCAAGCCTTAAAGGGGTAGTCCAGTGGTGAAAAACGTATCCCCTATTCTAAGGTAGGGGATCATTTTCAGATCGCGGGGGGGTCCGACCTCTGGGGCCTCCCGCAATCTCCTGTACGAGACCCCGGCTTGCTGGCCATATAGCGCGTGTTGACCACCGCACGAAGCGGCGGCTGACACGCCCCCTCAATACAACTCTATGGCAGAGCCGGAGATTGCCGAAGGCAGCGCTTCGGCTCTGCCATAGAGTTGTATTGAGGGGACGTGTCAGCCGCCGCTTCGTGTGGTGGTCAACACGCCCCCTTCCCGCTACCGGGGCCCCAGCGGTTGGACCCCCAGCAATCTGAAACTTATCCCCTATCCTTAGGATAGGGGATACATTTTTCACCACTGGATATCTCCTTTAAAGAGATTATCCAGGAATAGAAAAAGCAGAGCTAATTTCTTTCAAAAACCACTCCCTGTCTGTCTCCAGGTTAGGTGTGGTTCTGCAGCTCCGTTTCATTGAAGTGAATGGAGCCAAGTTGTAATACCACACACAACCTGGGGACAGACGTGGAGCTGTTTTTGAAAGAAATTAGCTCTATTTTTCTATTCCTGGATAACCCCTTTAACAAAACGGTCTAAAGGATAGGTGATAGTCCAACCACTGAGACCCCCCATTGATCACAGGAAGGGAATAGAGAAGTGGTCGAGTAAGTACACTGCAACACTACAACTCCCAGCATGCCCAGACAGCCAATGGCTGTTCGGGCATGCTGGGAGTTGTGGTTTTGCACCAGCTAAAGGCGCCCTGGTTGGAAAACGCTGATATAGAGTGATGAAGCATGCATGGCTTTTTTTATTGGCTTCATGCATAAATCCGTAATTAAGAGAACAAACCTCCACAGGCCTCCTAATAAAATAAGAGTCCTACAAAGGTACAACAGAGGGCGCATGCACTTCTATAGAAGCCAATGGTAGGGGGGGGGGGGGGGGGGGCACACTCAGCATTGTGAGCGGGGGGATTCCAGCTTTGACATTTTCCATGTATTTTAACAGTAAAGCCCACACCTGATATAAATAGAATATTTAATATAATACAAAGAGTCTGCTCGCTGCGGTGTATGTATGATGCGTGCCTCATTGTATGATAATGGATAGAGTAACATAATCATTTCAGGCTCCTGTGGTCTACCACCCACACCTTCCTCTAGCCTCCATGAATGCCGTCATTGCATTAAAGTGGAAGTTTATTTTTTTCCCCCCAAAGTAAGATTAAACTGGCGACGGTTTTATTGATTTATATATATATTTTTTAATAATTATTATTGTATTAACATACAGAGTTTTCTGAAATACAAAAACGAGATATAAACCACACGTACAATATACAAGGAGAATTGGACTTTCTTAGCCCAAGCATTATAGAGCAGTGTATAATGGAATCCAGGAGGACAGTATTAATATATGGTAGAGCCATTACATGGTATCTGAGAAGGCTGCTAGAGGACTATACAGTGAGGCCTTGTTCACGCTGCAGAGAAATTACTATGGTTTTCAATGGGAATGGGAACCTATCATACCCTTATAGAGATCATATCGATGGCTGGGATCATTAGATTTGGGTGGTTTTGAAGCTGTGGATCTGTAGCTCAGTGTATCGCAGCCAGTGTGCCTCCAGCTGTTGCAAAAATACAACTCCCAGCATGCCCGGACAGCCGAAGGCTGTCCGGGCATGCTGGGAGTTGTATTTTTTCAACAGCTGGAGGAACACATGGTTGGGAAACACTGCTCTAGAAAGCTTCAGCATGCAGGCCTTAATGGATGTCATAGATGTACAGGCAGCACCTTCCCTGTGCGGTAACATGTACCTAACCTAACATGCGGCATAAATCAGCATCAAGAACAATGTACAGAGAGTCCAGGATTGATGGTATATACTGTAATACACAGACCGCTGCTTCTCTGATTCACTGCAGGCTTAATCCCCCTCACAAATGGCTCAGGCTCTCTCTGCATCACAGCAAATCTGCTCCAGTCTGATCCTCTGGACTGTAATATACATGGGGACATCTGTCATGTGTAACCCCACTGGCAGCGTGCGAGAAAAATTGCTTACACGTACGCGAGTCATGTGGAAATCCGAGGCCACAGAGACCAGTGAATGGCTGCAGCTTAATGTACGTTATTGTCACTTTAAAGGGGTACTACCGTGGAAAACTTTTTTTTTTTTTTTTTTAAATCAACTGGTGCCAGAAAGTTAAACAGATTTGTAAATCACTTCTATTAAAAAATCTTAATCCTTCCAGTACTTTTTAGGGGCTGTATACTAAAGAGAAATCGAAAAAAAGAAATGCATTTCCTGTGATGTCCTGGCCACAGTGCTCTCTGCTGACCTCTGCTGTCCATTTTAGGAACTGTCCAGAGAAGCATATGTTTGCTATGGGGATTTTCTCCAGTTCCTAAAATGGACAGCAGAGGTCAGCAGGGAGCACTGTGGTCAGGACATCACAGGAAATGCTTTTCTTTTTTGGATTTCTCTTTAGTATACAGCCCCTAAAAAGTACTGGAAGGATTAAGATTTAAGATTAATTAATAGAAGTGATTTACAAATCTGTTTAACTTTCTGGCACCAGTTGATTAAAAAAATAAATAAAAAATGTCCACGGTAGCACGCCTTTAAGCTCAGTGGGGACACGAGTGATGGTCTACCCCCCCCCCCCCCCCCCCCCTAAAATGTAATACAGACCTTAGACCTAGATCTCCAGTATTTAATACAGAACCCAGACTCAGCCACAAAGATGTAATCTGGACCCGGACTCCACTAACACGTAATGCAGACCCGGATCCCACTAAAATGTAAGGCAGACCTGGATCCCAAAGTGTAATCCGGACCCCGCTAAAATGTAATCTAGACCCGGACCCTGCTAAAATGTAATCCAGACCCGGACCCTGCTAAAATGTAATCCAGACCCGGACTCCACTAAAATGTAATCCAGACCCAGACCCTGCTAAAATGTAATCCAGACCCGAACCCCACTAAAATGTAATCCAGACCTGGGTCCCACTAAAATGTAATCCAGACCGGGATCCCACTAAATTGTAATACAGACCTTAGACCTGGATCTCCAGACTCCAGTACTTAATACAGAACCCAGATTTAGCCATACAAAATGTTATCCAGACCCGGACCCCACTAAAATGTAATCCAGAACTGGACCCCTCTAAAATGTAATCCAGACCCAGACCCCACTAAAATGTAATCCAGACCCGGACCCCTCTAAAATGTAATCCAGACCTTAGACCTGGATCCTCAGTATGTAATTCAGAACCCAGACTTAGCGCCCTAAATGTATTGCAGACCCCAGGAACCTTCCTGAAAGGTAATTCAGACTCAGATTCCAGATTCAGACACTAAAATGTATCTGTCCCCTAGAATTAGACCATCACTCTTAGCATCCAGTACCTAGTGGGGCCTTTTAATGTCCTCATGTCGAGCATTTTAGGAGACTGAAGATCATTGTTCAGTTCTTGCTGTTGGTTGGAAGCATTGCCTGAGATACGTAAGAAGACAACGTTTATTGTCCGAGTGAGGTGTTGGAAGCCCCATTAACATCAGCGTGAGCTAGAAGGGGAAATATAAATTGTATTTTGCGTGTGATCCTATTGCTGCTCCACAAGTGTGATGGCCGCTCCTCTACCCCTCTGCTCAGGTGTATGACAGCCGATCCTTGCTCCACTTTCTTTAGGTTTGGTTTATCCCTAGTAAGAAGTCCTATGTCCTTCTCCAGATGTTTCGGAAGAAAGATTTTGGCTGTTTTCAACATTCCAGGAGTCCAACTGTGAAAAAATAAAGCACCAAGTCCATTGCGCCAACTGGTGGGAACTGGAAAACCTTGCTGTGGAGGGTTTATATTTCCCATTTCCACTGGGTCTTAGACTGGTATGTCTGTGGTGGTCACTGACGTCCCACTGTTCTGCTTCTTCCCACTTCTCCGCGCAATGTCTGTTCTTCTGTACGGCTGGTTCCTCAGATCTGATAGGGAGAGAAAAAAAATTGACAACCACATAAATTCTGGACTGTTTATATGGATAAAAATGTACCCTCAAGTGGGTCTCACAATTTACTTTCTCCAGCTGTTATACATGTTGTTTTTTATAGGCTCCCAGTTAAAGGGGTTGCCCTCATATGGGTGTTCCCACCACCACCTCTGAGCTAAATAGGAAGCTACTGTGAGGGGTGGTTGTTGCTGATTCAGCATTCTTTAACATAGTAGGTTTTATCTGTGCAGCTTCTCATGGACTGGAAGAACAATTTACCTCTATCTAATAAGATGGCTGTATAAAACAGGGGCTACCATAATGGACAACACTCATATTTCTATGTGCTTGTAGTGATGGACATTTGGGGGGGGGGGGGGGGGGAGGAGACAACTATGTGGGCATTTAATCATCTATATTGTGATGGTGCCTATATTACCAAAATCAGTTTAAAGTGAATACCCCATCACCTACACAGATACCCATATACACAAGAGGATGTGTATAATTGAGGGGGCTCCTAGCGTTCAGATCTTGAGAACATGGGTCTCCAAGTCTCCGATCGGAATGAAGCAGCAGTCATGCATGCATACTTGCGCCTATGGGACTGATGAAGATAGCACCTGTCTGTCTCCAGAAGTCCTATAGGCAATGAATAAATGAAGCAGTGCACACGTGTGACCACCACTTTCTCCCTATGGGAGGCTCAGGATCCCCCCAGAATCGTACACTTATCCCCTATCCTGTGGATAGGGATAACTAATACTTGAGGGATAACACCATTTTGCCATTTTCACACGGTATTGTTTTTTTTAGCCAAAACCAAAGTGGGTTCAAAACATGGAGGAAGTGCAATCCTTTCCACTATAATTTGGACTTAAAGGGGTACTCCGCTGCCCTGCTTTTGGAGCTCCGCTTCCCAGTGTCCGTAAGTTTATTGTTCCGAACACTGCATGCGGGCTTCCGTGTTCAGGGCCGCCTCTCGTGACGGCCGTCACGCCCACTTCCCATAGACTTTCGTTGAGGGGGCGGGCGTGATGTCACGAGGGGGCAGACCTGACGTCACGAGGGGCGGCCCTGATCACGGATCAATAAACTTCCGGACGCTGGGGAGCGGAGCTCCGGAAGCAGGGCAGCGGAGTACCCCTTTAAGTACTGATATAAAATTACAACTCAAGTACTGCCAACAAATTCTGTAGATAGGGGATAAGTTAAAGGGGTATTCCAGGAATTTTTGTTATTTGACTATGCTACAGCGGCTGTAAAGTTAGTGTAGTTCATAATATAGTGTCTGTACCTGTGTGTGACGGTTTTCTTACAATTTTTCTGTGATTTTCCCCCCAATATTTATTTTTTACCAGCATACAAAATGACTGTTGTCTCAGATTTTCCCAGCATGCAATGCGGCCGAGACCTGACTCACTAGTCAGCTGATGACAGGGAGCCTGTCTGCTTCAATGGGTGGAGGGATCAATCTGCAACTAATGCAACAGCTGTAGGCACCCTTATTGAAAACCACAGGTCTGCAGATCATTTATGTTTCAATGGGTGGGGTGGCTGATGTGTAGGAGGGAGTAAAATGAAATTATGGGATTTGTAGTGAAAAGAAGAAAACTCCAACAGGAAATACCAGTTCACAAAAAGCTAGCCACAGTGTTATGGTAATCTCACAACATAGCCATTTAGCTCCAAGACAAGCGCAGATCCTTCCTAAGCCTGTCCATTACTGTCTGCCAGATACCTACTAAAATCGCCTTATGCTGGAGAACCCCTTTAACCTTTGCTGGAGCTTGTTATACAGTTCCTGTAGTATTATATTGGGCCCTATTTACATGCAGTATTGAAATCCACACTTTAGGTCAATTTACGCAAAAATTATGTGCATTTTTTTTCCTGCAGCTTATGGGTGAGGTTTGTAAAATTATACCTAGAACGCTGCAGATTGTCTGCAAAAATGTGAAGTGAAGTCTGTCTCTTGTAGGCATACCCCTAAATTCCTATGGTTTGGCCCAGTCTACTTTTTCTTTATTTTGACAGATAAGCCTATAAAATATCAACTGTATACAGAAGGTAAAACATAAACTGAGCAATCACCATGCGATATCCTAAAAAATTGCTACTTTATTTCCTTTAGAACATTTAGAAAACAGCGATGGAGAGACAGGGTGAGGGGTCAGTGTTCTCAGACGACGAACTACAGTGATCCCTCAACATACGATGGTAATCCGTTCCAAATGGACCGTCGTTTGTTGAAACCATCGTATGTTGAGGGATCCGTGCAATGTAAAGTATAGGAGGTAATACTCATGTGACCCCGCCGCTCCGGACCGTCACCGCTGCCCTGGATGTCGCCCTCCATCTCTGTCGCCGCGTCCCCAGAGTGTCCCCGTCACTCCGGAACATCTCTGCTGCCCGGGATCGTCGCTCTCCGTCGCCGCCATCATGTTGCTACGCACGCCATTACGCACGCCGCTCCTGTTGGATGACTGGATAACGGGACGGCGTGCACGACAACGTGATGACATTGAAGGAGAGCGCCGGCGTAGCAGGGGACCCCGAAGAGGACGTGCCGGAGCCCCGAGGACATGTAAGTGATCGTCAGGGCACACGGCGCACCTTAAACTGCTATCTGTCAGCAGCTGAAGCAGTCTGTGCTTCCTGGATAGCCGTTTATGCGATGGCCCCGACATACAAAAGCATCGTATGTTGATGATGCCGAGAGGCCATCGTATCTTGAAATGATCGTATGTCGGGGCCATCGTAGGTCGGGGGGGGGGGGTGTGTGTGTGTCACTGTATATCGCTCACGCAGCACTTCGCCAGTCCCTCAATACTGAATGCCTGACTAAGAGCTAAGAAAAAAAAAACTGAAAATGTAGCCAGCACCTAAACCCAATACACGGGTGCACGCTGCTGTGGCAAGTACAAAACATGTAAAAAAAGAAAATGGCAGCAGCACACTTGGTCAACAAAATGGAGGCTCTTAGCGCACTTTTTGATCAAAACGTGTCCCCCATCCACCACGCGGAGGTGGCCTCTTATCGGATGGGTCCCTAAACACTCACCTACCTCAGGCTGGGTGACATGTTGGATCCACTAACGATCCAAACCACCTCCTGTGAAAATAGGGGAGGGGATGCACGGCTACAGAGGGAGCCACTCCCCCCAAATTTGCACAGCAAAGAAAAAAAAAACTGAAAATGTAGCCAGCACCTAAACCCAATACACGGGTGCACGCTGCTGACTAAGAGCTGCGTGCACAATATGGTCCATCCCTACTTCGCTGTTTTCTATATGTTCTAAGGAAATAAAGTAGCTATTTTTGAAAATATCGCATGGTAAGTGCTCCATTTATGTTCTACCTTCTGGATACGGTTAAATGGTACTCCGGTGGAAAACTTTTTTTATTTATTTATTTATTTATTTTAAATCTACTGGTGCCAAAAAGATAAAAACAGATTACTTTTTATAAAAAAAAATCTTTAATTCTTCCAGTACTTATTAGCGGCTGTATACTACAGAGGAAATTCATTTTCTGTCTGACCACAGTGCTCTCTACTGACACCTTTGCCCATGTCAGGAACTGTCTAGAGCAGGTGAAAATCCCCATAGCAAATATATGCTTCTCTGGACAGTTCCAGACATGGAAAGAGGTGTCAGCAGAGAGCACTGTGGTCAGACAGAAAAGAAATTCAAAAAGAGAAACCTTTTCTATGTAGTATACTGCAGCTAATAAGTACTGGAAGGATTGAGATTTTTTTAATAGAAGTAATTTACAAATCTGTTAAACTTTTTAGCCCTTTAACCTCTTAAGGACCCAGGGCGTACCCTGAGTTCGCTACCGTTCTATAACACAGGGCCGCGTCCGGCCTCTAACGTGTGGCACTGATCGCGGCACTGCCCAATTAACCCTTTAGACATGGCGTTCAAAGTTGATCGGTGAAATCGCGGCATCCCGAACAGCTGTGGGACGGCAGGAGGGTCCCTTACCTGCCTCCTGGTGTCCGATTGCGGAATGACTGCTCAGTGCCTGAGATCCAGGCATGAGCATTCAAGCGGCAGAATCATCGATCAATGGTTTCCTATGAGAAACCAGTGATCAATGTAAAAGATCAGTGTGTGCAGTGTTATAGGGTCCGTATGGGGGCTATAATATTACAAAAAAAAAGTGAAAACAAAAAGTTAATAAAGATCATTTAACCCCTTCCCTAATGAAAATTTGAATCACCCCACTTTTCCCATTAAAAAAAAAAAAGTATCGTGCGGAAATGTCCGAATTATTATAAAAATATATCGTTAATTAAACCGCAGGGTCAATGGCATACACGCAAATAAAATTCCAAAGTCCAAAATAGTGTATTTTTGGTTACTTTTTATATAATGGAAAAATGAATAAAAAGTCAGATCAATAAGTCCGATCAATCCAAAAATGGTACCGCTAAAAACTTCAGAACACGGCACAAAAAATGAGCCCTCATACTGCCCCATACGCGGAAAAATAAAAAAGTTATAGTGGTCAGAATTTGACAACATTATAGTATAAATTTTCCTGCATGTAGTTATGATTTTTTCCAGAAGTACGACAAAATCAAACCTATATAAGTAGGGTATCATTTTAATCGTATGGACCTACAGAATAAAGATAAGGTGTCATTTTTACCGAAAAATGTACTGTGTAGAAACGGAAGCCCCCAAAATTACAAAATGGCGTTTCTTCTTCAATTTTGTCGCACAGTAATTTTTTTTCCGTTTCTCCATAGATTTTGGTGTCGCAAAAAATAAGTAATCATATGGATTTTTAGGTGCAAAATTTAAAGAATAATGATTTTTTATAGGCAAGGAGGAAAAAACGAAAGTGCAAAAATGGAAAACCCTCGGGTCCTTAAGGGGTTAACATTGGTCCACGTTATCAAACGTATATAGTCACAAGTGCGTTTATTGCACAGGTTGTGTGAATTGGGCCTGCTATATAGCTTAAAGCCCAGTGCCGAGTATTTCATCGGATTGGTGTAGCCTAGGAAATGTGTTCACCTGTTATGATGTCTTCTATGGCCCAGTTTTCCTCGTACACTCGCGGCTCTTTCGTCTGCAGCTTCTTGTTCAGCTCCGCCATCAGGTTGATCTGTGGTTTTTTAGATATGGCTGGTGGAGACTGAAATTCATAAAAATGCAATAACATTTTTAAATTTTTTTCCCGCAAGGGCTGGCATTGAGCATAAGATTTCTAAAAGACCTTATAACCACAATGATACAATATGATGAGGCTTGTATAGATATTTTCCTGGGAATGGAATACTTTTTCAATCTTCTTGTATTCTCCAGAAGTCGCATTACTACAACTCCAAGCTGGTAGGATGCCTGGGAATGCTGAGAGTTGTACTCATGTAAGGTGCATGCACACCACGTTTTTGCTATACAGTTCCTGTATACGGTTTCAAGTTAAAAAACGTACGGAACTGTATAGAAAACCGTATGCATGGACTTAACATTGTAAACCATATGTCAAACGCTTCATCCGGTTTAGTCCGTTTTGCATCTTATACGTTTTGTCCGGTTTTTTTTTCCCGTACCCAAAACCGAAGTCTACCACGTTTTATGGTCCGGGTGAAAAACTGTATTAAACCGTATACGTTTTTTTTTTTTAACATGGGAGTCAATGGGAACCGTACAGAACTGTATGTGCGTACGGTTCAATCCAGTTTTAATGATACGGTTTTTGACTTTGCACAGTTTTTTCTTGGAATTTCAAGCAAACAAGTGAAACTTTATTCAAAATGAAGTGAAAAGTTAAAAACGTATAAGTTTTTTTCTTTAAAAAAAACGGATGCAACCGGACACCATTTTTTAAACCGTACACGGTTTTCAACCGTATATGGGTTAAAATTTGTACACACGTTCTGATACAGTTTAGTCAGGTTTTAGGAATCAGTTTTTCATCAAAAACCTGATACAGGAACTGTATTGCAAAAACATGGTGTGCATGCAGCGCAACAACTAGAAAGCCACAATTTGGAGATCGATGCTTTAGAGCAGCTGGATCAGCAACAATTGTATGAACAGTTAATGTGACTGATACCTTTAAAGGGGTACTCCCGTGGAAAACTTTTTTTTTTTTTTTTTAGATCAACTGGTGCCAGAAAGTTAAACAGATTTGTAAATTACTTCCATTCAAAAATCTTAATCCTTCCAGTACTTCTTAGCTGCTGAATACTACAGAGGAAATGCTTTTTCTTTTTGGATTTCTTTTATGTCACGACCATAGTGCTCTCTGCTGACCTCTGCTGTCCATTTTAGGAATTGTCCAGAGCAGGAGAAAATCCCCATAGCAAACAAATGCTGCTCTGGACAGTTCCTAAAATGAACAGCAGAGGTCAGCAGAGAGCACTGTGGTCGCGTCATAACAGAAATCCAAAAAGATAAACCTTTCCTCTGTAGTATACAGCCCCTAAAAAGTACTGAAAGGATTAAGATTTTTTAATAGAAGTAATTTACAAATCTATTTAACTTTATAGCACCAGTTGATTAAAAAATAATAATAATATGTTTTCCACGGGAGTACCCCTTTTTAGAGCAGTGTTTTCCAACCAGGGTGCCTCCAGCTGTTGCAAAACTACAACTCCCAGCATGCCTGGACAGCCTTTGGCTGTCCAGGCATGCTGGGAGTTGTAGTTTTTCAACAGCTGGAGGCACCCTGGTTGGGAAACCCGGCCTTAAAGGATATGTAGATACATCTAGAACCTATTACATACCGTTGATGGTTTCTCCGGAGATGACGTCTTCTCTTCAACTGCTGCTGCTGCGGCCTCCTGCTTCTTCCACGTCTCCAGATCCTGTTCAGCTTGCTAATGGTTAAAGTAATGGGGAAATGTAAATGCCACCGTCCATACAGATTATGGATTGTGTGCACCCTGTCCAATGTGCAGTTCTTTAGCCAAAAAATAGGAGCCACTTCTCAGGAAAGATAGATGGTTGTCAAACAGAGGAAGAAATCTATTTTCATCTATATCGGGCTCCCTCCGAATAAACAGCGCTACACTTATTCATTGGCTTTATCTAGTATTGCAGCTCAGCCTAATATACTTGATAGGAGCTAAGCTGCAATATCAAACCCAGCCTATAGACCAGAGAGGCACTGTTTCTGAATGGGGGGGAACAGGTTTATCTTTTTGCTTCCATTGCACTATATAGGGCTGAAAAAAAAATCAACAAACAGCCTTGTATGTATCCAACTTTAAACACCCGTTTGTTTTAAGCCCTTGAGTAATGTGACCTTGTAGTTTAAAGGGGTATTCCGGTGGGAAAATTTTTTTCTAACTGAACTGGTGCCAGAAAGTTAAACAGATTTGTAAATTACTTCTATTAAAAAATCTTAATCCTTCCAGTACTTATTAGCTGCTGAATACTGCAGAGGAAATGGTTTTCTTTTTGGAACACAGAGCTCTCTGCTGACATCATGACCACAGTGCCCTCTGCTGACATCTCTGTCCATTTTAAGAACTGTCCAGAGTAGGAGAAAATCCCCATAGAAAACATATGCTGCTCTGGACAGTTCCTAAAATGGACAGAGATGTCAGCAACGAGCATTGTGGTCGTGATGTCAGCAGAGAGCTCTTTGTTTCAAAAAGAAAACCATTTCCTCTGATGTATACAGACCCTAAAAAATACTGTAAAGATTAAGATTTTTTAATAGAAGTAATTTACAAATCTGTTTTAATTTTCTGGCACCAGTTGATTTAAAAAAATTAAAAAGTTTTCCACGGGAGTACCCCTTTAAACTGATTTGTAAATTAATTCTATTTAAAAATCTTAATCCTTCCAGTACTTATCAGCTGCAGTATGCTCCACAGGAAGTTCTCTTCTTATTCAATTTCTTTTCTGTCTGACCACAGTGCTCTCTGCCGACTCCTCTGTCCGTATCAGGAACTGTCCAGAGCAGGAGAGGTTTGCTATGGGGATTTGCTCCTACTCTGAACAGTTCCCGACATGGACAGAGGTGTGGTCAGACAAAAGAAATCCAAAAAGAAAATAACTTCCTCTGTAGTATACAGCCGCTAATAAGTACTGGAAGGGTTAAATTTTTTTTAATAGAAGTAATTTACAAATCTATTTAAAGGGGTATTCCAGGCAAAACCTTTTTTTATATATATCAACTGGCTCCGGAAAGTTAAACAGATTTGTAAATTACTTCTATTAAAAAATCTTAATCCTTCCAATAGTTATTAGCTTCTGAAGTTTTCTGTCTAACTGCTCAATGATGATGTCACGTCCCGGGAGCTGTGCATGATGGGAGAATATCCCCATAGGATCTGCACAGCTCCCGGGACGTGAGTCATCAGAGAGCAGTTAGACAGAAAACAACAGCTCAACTTCAGAAGCTAATAACTATTGGAAGGATTAAGATTTTTTAATAGAAGTAATTTACAAATCTGTTTAACTTTCCGGAGCCAGTTGATCTATAAAAAAAAGTTTTGGCCTGGAATACCCCTTTAAGTTTGCCACCAGTTGATTTAAAAAAATGTTTTCCACCAGAGTTCTCCTTTAAATTACCAATATAGGAAATATTCTTGCCTTATAAGCTCTTTCAAAGCGAAGGAATATGGGGAAGAAGGCGGACGGAGCAGTGGTCTTGCAGTTCTCGCCAAAATAGCCAACAAGTGTCTCGTATGCTTCCTAAAAAACAAAACAAGTGCAGAAATAAGGACACCTTAGCGCAGGCATTGGCAACCTTCGGCCCTGCAGATGTTTTGGACTACATCTCCCATTATGCTCTTTCAACTAAAAAGAAAGCCCCCAGATCAGACAGAATGGGAGAGGAGGGGGCACATGACAGGGGGTGTAGGGAAGAGGTAGTGAAAGGGTTAATGGGCAGTGAGGGAACGGGCTGGTCAGTGGGTGGAGCATAGAAAGCCCGGGGATAGTACAGGGGGTGGGAGGAAGAGGAGGGTCCATTCTCTGGGAGATCAGCGTGTCCTGCCCTGTTAGCGGAGGGAATTTTGGTGGTTACGTGGGGGGGGATTGGTTGATACTGTCACGGCGGGGTGAGTTGGAAGGGGATTTGGAGACCTGCTGGAAGATGGTGGAGGTCCTGGTCATAACGACCGGGGTGGAGCTGGGTCGGGAGCCAGCTAAACATGGGGGTCCCTGGCGGAAGGGACATGTGGTCTCCGAAGATGGTGCCTTTGGGTCAGGTGTTGGTCGACCAAAGGCAAAGTAGGAGACCGGCCTGGATGAGAAGCTGCCTTATGTGTTTATCTTGTTATTTATGTTTGGAGGATATTTTTGTATGTGCAATGTTTTAATATATTTGGGGTTTTGTTAAATAAAAGTTGGGTCCGCTGTGGCCTTTGCACCATACTCTGTGTCTGTGGTTCTTAAGGTAGAAGGAGAAGGGTTGGATAGATGGGTGGGGTTGTTGGTGTGCAACGGCAGCGGAACTCTACGCTCCCCTAGTAATGCTGCTAAAGCATCATGGGAGATGTAGTCCAAATCATCTGCAGTGCCGAAGGTTGCCTATGCCTGTCCTAGTGTATAATGGTTCAGAACATTGTACTTAATGTAACGTCATGTGTTCTTTAATAGCAGCCCCTAAATATTATCCTCACCAAACTTAATGGACATATGTCTTTTTTCAACCGTACTATGTAAACAGTGGGCATTAGTACGACAAAGAATTTAAAGGGGCTTAAAGGAAAACTGTCATCTGTTTACCCACACTGAACCCAACACTGGGTTATAATGTGGGTGAACAGGAGACTGATGAGGAGTTAATGGGTTAAATACATACCTGCACTCCGGAGATCTGTCCCTCTAAAGATCTTCTTCCATCTACAGTGAATTGTGCGCTGGAGGCGGGCCCTGCCGGCTCAATTTGAATATTCATTGTCGCTGGTCACGTGAGCCCTCAGTCGGCACAGCGCTCACATGACCCGTGGCAATGAATATTCATATTGAGCCGGCGGGGCCCGTCTCCAGCGCGCAATTCACTGAAGATGGAAGAAGATCTGCAGCTACGTATTTAACCCATTAACCCCTCATTGGTCTCCTGTTCACTCACACTATAACCCAGTGTATTGGGTTTATTGTGGGTGAACAGATGACCGTTTTCCTTTAACCCCATCCTGAAACCCTGCCCCTCAGACTGTATTCACACAAGAAATTCACATGGATTCCGCAAGTGTTTTTTGAAGCGGATTTCCATGTAGAACATCAGTGCTGGAAGACAAGCCTTTGTGGACCTCTGGTCAGGCCAGATGACTATTTCCTGTTTTGAACCTCTAGAGCAGTGGTCTCCATCCTGTGGACCTCCAGATGTTGCAAAACTACAACTCCCAGCATGCCCGGACAGCCGTTGGCTGTCCGGGCATGCTGGGAGTTGTAGTTTTGCAACATCTGGAGGTCCACAGGTTGGAGATCACTGCTCTAGAGTATTTCAAAGTCTTTAGGGATTTCTACCATGTCAGGAACTGCTGATGTCAACATCTACACTCCACACAGGTTAAAGGGGTATTCCAGGAAAAAACTTTATTTATTTATTTTTTTTATATCAACTGGATCCAAAAAGTTAAACAGATTTGTAAATTACTTCTATAAAAAAAAAAAATCTTAAAGGAGTACTCCGCCCCTAGACATCTTATCCCCTATCCAAAGGATAGGGGATAAGATGTCAGATCGCTGGGGTCCCGCTGCTGGGGACCCCGGGGATCGCTGCTGCAGCACCTCGCTATCATTACTGCGCAGAGCGAGTTTGCTCTGCACGTAATGACGGGGAATACAGGGGCCGGAGTATCGTTACGTCACGGCTCCGCCCCTCGTGATGTCACGGCCCGCAATACAAGTCTATGGGAAGGGGGCGTGGCGGTCGTCACGCCCCCTGCCATAGACTTGCATTAAAGGGACGGGCCGTGATGTCATGAGGGGCGGAGCCGTGATGTCATGCTGCTCCGGCCCCTGTATCGCCCGTCATTACGCACAGAGCGAACTCGCTCTGCACAGTAATGATGGCGAGGTGCCGCAGCGGCGATCCCCGGGGTCCCCAGCAGCGGGACCGCGGTGATCTAACATCTTATCCCCTATCCTTTGGATAGGGGATAAGATGCCAGGGGCGGAGTACCCCTTTAATCCCTTCAATTATTATCAGCTGCTGAAGGTGAGTTGTTCTTTTCTGTCTGGCAACAGTGCTCTCTGCTGACATCTCTGCTTGTCTCGGGAACTGCACAGAGTAGAATAGGTTTGATATGGGGATTTGCTTCTAAACTGGGCGGTTCCCGAGACACGTGTCATCAGAGAGCACTTAGACAGAAAAGAACAACTCAACTTCAGCAGCTCATAAGTACTGAAAGGATTAAGATTTTTTAATAGAAGTAATTTACAAATCTGTTTAACTTTCTGGAGCCAGTTGAGATAGAGATTATATATAAGTTTTTTTCCTGGATAACCCCTTTTAACTCCTTCAGTGTCATCTTCCTCAGGTACTGTTTTATATCCACTATGTAGGATCTGTTCAGTAAAAGTTACCAGCTATGCTGTAACACACTTTAAGTCCCCTTATATTGTTCTGCATGCACATTATCAGGAGCCTGCCACAATACCACTCTCCAGGACATCATTACTATTAAAGGGGTACTTCGGTGCTAACACATCTTATCCCCTATCCAAAGAATAGGGGATAAGATGCCTGATCGCGGGGGTCCCGCAGCTGTCACGCCCGCTCCATAGGCTTACATTGAGGGGGCGGAGCGTGATGTCACACGGGGGGCGGAGCCATGACGTCACTATACTCCGTCCCCGTGATCGCCAGTAATCCGCCCCGGAGCGAGCACGCTCCGGGGGCTGATTCTAACAGGGTGCGGCGTGGAAGATCACGGGGGTCCCCAGCAGCGGGACCCCCGCGATCAGGCATCTTATCCCCTATCCTTTGCATAGGGGATAAGATGTCTTCGCGCCGGAGTACCCCTTTAAACACCCCGGGGGATATAGACTATATGCCACTACACGTACCAGAGGACTCTGAACCGCACCACTTTGTCCCTTGCAGGAGGACAATAAAAGTATATTTATTTCTCTACCAGTGGTGAATATACAATGGGGTATGAACACCAGGTCTAAGTAGGGTGTATTGTTCTCCCCAAACCATGCTCCTGTCAGAGACTTCTAGTCCCTCTTCTATGCTGGCTCTATGGAGGATGCACTGGAACTAACACTGAAGTATTGTGTCCACGTTCAGTAGTCAAACTAAGGTGGCGAGTGACCGAATTAGGAGGGGACCCTAAAGACAAAGATCACAATTAAAGGGGTATTCCAGGCAAAAACTTTTTTTATATATATATAAACTGGCTCCGGAAAGTTAAAAAGATTTGTAAATTACTTCTATTAACAAATCTTAAAGGAGTTCTCTAAGCTAAAACTTTTAACCCCCGCTGTGCCCGGGCTATAAAACTATACATAATAACCTTTCATTTACCTGCCTACGATCCCCTGTTGTTCCGATATCGCCGCCCGTGCTCCGGTCCCTGTCAGCTTCCTCTTCCTGCGGGCCGGTGACTTCACTCTGCGCTCAGCCTTTCAGCGTCCGCGACATTGCTGCGGCCGCTGATAGGCTGAGCGCAGAGTGAAGTCACCGACCCGCAGGAAGTGGAAGAGACCAGGACGGCGATATCAGAACAACGGGGGATTGTAGGCAGGTAAGTGAAAGGTTATTATGTATAGTTTTACAGCCCGGGCACAGCGGGGGTTAAAAGTTTTAGCTTAGAGAACTCCTTTAATCCTTCCAATAGTTATTAGCTTCTGAAGTTTTCTGTCTAACTGCTCATTGATGATGTCATGTCCCGGGAGCTGTGCATGATGGGAGAATATCCCCATAGGAACTGCACAGCTCCCGGGACGTGAGTCATCAGAAAGCAGTTAGACAGTTAAAAAACAACTCAACTTCAGAAGCTAATAACTATTGCAAGGATTAAGATTTTTTAATCAAAGTAATTTACAAATCTGTTTAACTTTCCGGAGCCAGTTGATATATAAAAAAAAGTTTTGGCCTGGAATACCCCTTTAACCTCCGATTCATCGTCTGCCTCTATGGTATGATCTTTAAATGCATGACTCTATGTGAACAGTGTAGTAGCCAGTAGTTACCTGTGCCGTCTTGGCATCTGCTTCAAGCCTTTTCATGACGTCCATGTTACATTTTATAAACTCCTTTAGAGTGACACTGTCATCCTGCTTTGTAAATTCTTTCTGGGCCTGTTCCATCCCAGCCTGGAGTGAGCGGACATCGGACAACACAGCATCTAGAGACACTGAGGAATGAACACAAAGAAAAAAAGTCAGCTGGACTTAAGAAATCATGATGTTCTTGCTCTTTTTTTTTTTTTTTTTGAGTGACGGGAACATATTAATATACAGCACTAGATCTTTTGTAGCTTTATAACAAACTAGCTGAATACCCACCACTGCCCGGTATTTCCTAAATAATCCTTGTTTGGTAGGAAAAGCAACAAAGGAGGAAGCTTTTGTCCTCATATTCCGTCCTAAATCCTGACCCCAAATCCCCTCCTCATATTCCGACCTCATATACTGTCCTCATATTTTTTCCTCATATCTCAACCTCATGTCCCATCCTCATATCCCATCCTCCTATTCTGACCTCATATCCCGTCTCCATATCCATCCCCATATCCCGACCCCATATGCCAACCTCATATTTAGTCCTCATATCTCAACCTCATATCCGGACTTCCTATCCCAAACTCATGTCCCTTCCCAATATCCTGTCCTCATATCTAATCCTCATATCTAATCCTCATTTCTAATCCTCATCTCCCATCTTCAGGTGGGGCTGGGTTGTGATGAAGATATTGTAAGCTGAAAATAAAAGGGGTGTGGCTTAAAGAGTGGGCATGTCTTTGCGAGATGGGGCATGGAATGTGGCTTGCCAGCCGGACTGACGCATTCACCAGGAGATGCAGAGCAGAGCGTGTGGGGTAAGGCATCAGAAGTCCTTTATATTTGCATGGGACTTAAGACAAAAACACCATCCTTCACATCTGGGGGTAGGTTAGGGTTAATTTAACTATGATATATTTTTATTTGACATATAAGTGAGATGTGTACCAGGTATTATCGAAATATCTCCAGCCGTACGGAAGTCATGGTAGAACATACATTTCCCATAGATTTGCATTGGACTTTAAACAAAAACCCCGACCCTCACAAATGGGGGTGGATTAAGGTTAAATTAACTATCCTCCTATATTTTTTGTGGACATATAAGTAACATGTGACCAAGTATTATCTAAATATCTCCAGCCGTTTGGAAGTTGTGGAGTAACATATATTTCCATAGACTTGTATGGGACTTTAAACATAAACCCCACCCCTGGCAAATGGGGATGGGTAAGGGTTAAGTTACATATCCTATGTTTGTTGTTGACATATCAGTAATGTGTATCAAGTTTCATGTTAATATCTTTAGCTGTTTGGAAGTGATGCTGGAACATATACACATGGGGGGGATTCATCAACATCAGTGTATGGTAGAGCTTTTTACCCCTTTCTGCTGCGTGTATTTGTCATTTACCTGCATAAAATTTACTAAACTTGCGCACGGGTCTCTGTGAATCATGTGCATTAATAGAATCCAGCCCATCTCAGCTCTTGAAAAAAAATATAAGGCAGACTTGTACGTGTGCTTGGAGCTGGTGTATATTTGCGCAAAAAAAAAAAATGCAGTTAATAAATTCATGTCTACCAGTAAAACGGCTCTACGGTACACCTGAAGGGTGACATCTTTAGAAAAAGTTCCACCAAAAAAGACGCACAAAAAGAACGCAGGAAATATCCTTGCGCAAGATTTTACGCAAGAAAATACACCTAAAATGACTCTAAATACATTGATGAATCCCCCCCATTGAGTTTTATATATATAAAATCATAAATACCTGTGGCAGCCTTTTCCAAAAAGTGCAATTCTGACTGAAAACCAGCCAAGTGTGGGTATTTCTCATTGATTGTTCGTACCAGGTAATGCATCAGGGTTTGTTTTCGGTCAGTAGATTTTGTATCCAGAAGCTAGGAAGAGGAGTAAGTAGAAGATTTTTGCTACCTATATATGCACTGTGCTTACTGTAGGTACATACCCTGCAGAAGGACTGTATTCTTATACAGGGGTGTCTGATATTAAGTTATATTGTAGAAAATAAAGTGGCACTCACCCGGTCATTAAATGGGTTTCCAGGAAAAAAAAACTTTTTTTTTATATATCAACTGGCTCCAGAAAGTTAAAGGATACCTCTCATCAAAAAAACTTTTGATATATTATAGATTAATGTATGCAGAATAACTTTACAATTGCATGTTATTAAAAAATATGCTTCTTTCTATTTAATTTTCCACTTTGAAGAAATAACCACTAGGGGTCTCCCTACCAGTCCTGGCAGCAAGCATTTCAGACTCATGCTGGAGTCCTAAACACTACGAGCTGCCAGTCTGCTTTGTTCACAAAGGAGAACACTCAGAGCTGCCAGCCTGCTTTGTTCATAGCCTGTTTGGCTGTGAACAAAGCAGGCTGGCAGCTCTGAGTGTTTAGGACTCCAGCATGAGTCAGAAATGCTTGCTGACAGGACTGATCGGGAAAAATACAATAGAAAGAAGCATATTTTTCATTAACATGCTATTGGAAAGTTATTCAACATTCATTAATCTAAAATATATCAAAAAGTTTATTTGATGAGAGGTGTAAATTACTTCTATTACAATATCTTAATCCTTTCAGTACTTATGAGCTGCTAAAGTTGAGTTGTTGTTTTCTGTCTAACTGCTCTCTAATGACACCTGTCTCAGGAACTGTTCAGAGTTGAAGCAAATCCCCATAGAAAACCTCTTCTACTATTTTTTAATGGAAGTAATTTACAAAACCGTTTATCTTTCTGGAGCCAATTGATAAAAAAAAAAAAATCTGGGATACCCCTTTAAGATAAGTTGTACAGAAACCCAGACTGCATTGGTAACTATTTTGTTTTCAAAGGAAAACACCTTTTATTTGGCTGTTTTGGTGCGTTACAGGCTCTGTGCACCAAACTCTGTCATATGCATGATCTCTTTTCTCCTTCAGTTGGCCTATGGGTTTCTGCACGCTGCAAATCCATATATTCTTATCACGGACCTATAATCTAAAGCATCCTACATTCCCATTGTGAGAAATAAAATAATATGTCCTAGTGCCTCAAAGTATAGTATGGGCTGATGGCATACATATTACAGGATCACACCTAAAAAAAAAAATTTCAAGATTATCCGATAGTCAACTTCTGAGTACTCACCACATCCAGAGACTGGAGCCGGAATCCATACGCCGCCCCTCTCTTACTGCTGTTCATGAAATTGCCAAATGCCAGAATCAGCTGCCAAAAAAGTGAAATGAAGTTAAAAGAAACAGGTTGTGGTTGGTAAAATCAGCACACATAGTATATGGACAAATTTTTACCTCCAGGATGCCTTTTAGCTTTTCTGAAGACTTGACGGAAATTGATGCAGCGATCAGGGAATTAAGTTGCTGGAGATTAGACAAAGTGGAATTTCAGTAATCTTAACATTACATTTTTACATGTAGACAAAATGCATGTGATCAGGGCTAGAATAACATATTCATCCACAGAACTCTTTACATCATTTTGCCAGTGGTAGCGCTGTGGAGCCAAGCCATTCAATACAAGTTCACAACTCTCCTGCACATTAGAAGGTAACTACAACCAGATCCCGATATTGTAAAGTCCCACTCTGCCGTACCACTTCATACATTGCAATGATAGGGAATTTACAGGGTTATTTCTACTGATTGGTTCAAACAGAGAGTGATACCCATTAGGGCATTATGGCTTTATTTACATCATGATTTGCAGAAATGGCAACCATAGTCAGCGAGATTATTTGAAAACAGTCTAATGCCGTACCCCCGTCAGACCCGTGCTGCATCCCAATTATTTCAATAAGCTGGACGGAGTCAGCTAGTGATTCCGATCGGCTCATTTTTGGACCGTATTGGTTTTGGTTGCCAGACTGAAAACTGTGGTCTGCTGTGTTTTCAGTTCAGTAACAAAAACTGATTATAGTCTAAAAATTAGCCGACTGCACTCACTAGTCACAAAAATGTGGTGTGAAAAGTGCTTAACGAAGAACTCCAGCCAAATAAAATGACCTTTTATCTAACTTTGCAATGTACTTTGTGTAATCTTTGTTGAGCACATACCATGTTTCTCTCTGCTTTTCCTCCAGGCAGGAAGTCCAGTAGTTCTTATCACACATGATGACTGTCAAGCACCACTTGCTGGGCCCAACACGTCACTTTGCAACATCACACTACCTTCTCCTTAACTAAGAGAGCCCAGAGCACTGTAGTGTGTGATTTATTCCTGATTGGCTGAGGCACGCAGATCATGCTCATCTATATTAACTGCTTCTCAGTCCATGTGACCTGCTCAGCTTACTCAAGGCAGCCCCTTCCTGCAAGTCACACAGGAAACAAGCTGAGGGGCTGATGGTGTAGTTTTTAGTAGGTGGATATTCAAAGGCTGTTCATGGGGGACAGATTTTGAGATGCCTTGAGTGAGAGTGAATATATGTATATCTCATTTAAGTTTTAATTTTTACCACTTTTGGCTGGATATCTCCTTTAAGGAAAAGTAGAAATTAAGTATTACACAGTGCTGCTTCATGTCAAAGGATTGTCTGCGTAATGCCAAATGCGTAGCCCTAAGTGAGGACTGCTCTCTGTAAGTATTCTCCACGCCAAAAGATGAAGATCCTGAACAGCGGACCCTCTCTGATTCAGAATTGACTAATAAAGTATATGAAATGTGTTCATTTAAACTGGACATCTGTTTTAAATGCATAATAAATGTTTGGGTCACCTCACTTTTCATAGTTCCTGTAATGGACACACAGAATTAGCAGACAGAACCATTGTTTGAGACCCTGAGCAATTAAAGGGGTACTCCGGTGGAAAACTTTTTTTTCTTTTAAATCAACTGGTGCCAGAACGTTAAACGGATTTGTAAATTACTTCTATTAAAAAATCTTAATCCTTCCAGTACTTATTAGCTGCTGAATACTACAGAGGAAATTATTTTCTTTTTGGAACACAGAGCTCTCTGCTGACATCACGAGCACAGTGCTCTCTGCTGACATCTCTGTCCATTTTAGGAACTGTCCAGATCAGCATCTGTTTTCTATGAGGATCTTCTCATCTCTGGCCATTTTAAGAACTGTCCAGAGTAGGTCAGCAGAGAGCACTGTGCTCGTGATGTCAGCAGAGAGCACTGTGCTCGTGATGTCAGCAGAGAGCTTTGTGTTTTAAAAAGAAAATAATTTCCTCTGTAGTATTCAGCAGCTAATAAGTACTGGAAAGATTTTTTAATAGAAGTAATTTACAAATCTGTTTAACTTTATGGCACCAGTTAATAAAAAAAAAAAAAAAAAGTTTTCCATCGGAGTACCCCTTTAACCCCTTAAGGACTCAGCCCATTTTGGCCTTAAGGACTCAGACAATTTAATTTTTACGTTTTCATTTTTTCCTCCTCGCCTTCTAAAAATCATAACTCTTTTATATTTTCATCCACAGACTAGTATGAGGGCTTGTTTTTTGTGTGACCAGTTGTCCTTTGTAATGACATCACTCATTATATCATAAAATGTATGGCACAAGCAAAAAACACTATTTTTGTGGGGAAATTAAAGAGAAAAACGCAATTTTGCTAATTTTGGAAGGTCTCGTTTTCACACCGTACAATTTACGGTAAAAATGATGTGTGTTCTTTATTCTGAGGGTCAATACGATTAAAATGATCCCCATTATTACATACTTTTATATTATTGTTGTGCTTAAAAAAAATCACAAACTTTTTATCCAAATTAGTACGTTTATAATCCCTTTATTTTGATGACCTATAACTTTTTTATTTTTCCGTATAAGCGTCGGTATGAGGGCTCATTTTTTGCGCCATGATCTGTACTTTTTTTTGATACAACATTTGCATATAAAAAACTTTTAATACATTTTTTATAATTTTTTTTTTATAAAATGTATTAAAAAAGTAACAATTTTGGACTTTTTTTTTTTTTTACGTTCACACCGTAAGGGATCATTAACATTTTATTTTAATAGTTCGGACATTTACGCACGTGGTGATACCAAATATGTCTATAAAATTTATTTTTTTCGCTTTTTGGGGGTAAAATAGGAAAAAACTTTTTTTACATATTTTTTACATTTTTTTTTTTTACACTTGAATAGTCCCCATAGGGGACTATTCATAGCAATACCATGATTGCTAATACTGATCTGTTCTATGTATAGGACATAGAACAGATCAGTGTTTTCGGTGATCTTCTGCTCTGGTCTGCTCGATCACAGACCAGAGCAGAAGACGCCGGGAGCCGGAAGGAGGAAGGTGAGGAGACCTCCGTGCGGCGTTCTGAATTATCGGATCCCCGCAGCAGCGCTGCGGGCGATCCGATCATTCATTCAAATCGCGCACTGCCGCAGATGCCGGGATCTGTATTTATCCCGGCACCTGAGGGGTTAATGGCGGACGCCAGCGAGATCGCGGGCGTCGGCCATTGCCGGCGGGTCCCTGGCTGCGATCAGCAGCCGGGATCAGCCGCGCATGACACGGGCATCGCTCCGATGCCCGCGGTTATGCACAGGACGTAAATGTGCGTAAGGGGTTAAGCACTTTTGGCATATGCACAGGACATGCCATGGAGGTGTAATATGTGAATACCTCTTAAATACGTAACTAAATAAGTAACCTTCACTTAACCCACTCTTGAATTTCTCACACCCGGTCCTTGGCCTATCTTCTAATCTCAGTAGAAAACATAGACATACATACAGCCATATCATCAGATTGCTAGACCTTTCATTATCTGTCCACTAGTCTCAACCAAAATCTTCTACATAGAAGTCCATCTATATGCACTAACCGGTGTAAGGCGAGTAGTGGTTTCAGGAAAGCTGGAGATAAAGATTATGGTCTTAACTCTCTCAGTGAGCCTGGGTATGGAGCAAAGATGGACCATAAATCTGTCTTCTGCTCCCAACTGGTCCAGGGGCTTCCCATCCTTTAGATACCGTGAAATCAGCTGTCTTTCCCAGTCTGTTGGTAAGAATCTGGAAAGGAGCTCCAGAAAGTCAACATTCAGGGCTTCCATATCATACCTGAAGTAAGAACATGACAAATTCTTATTAGCAATAAAACATTTTAACCTCCGATACTTGTAGCATTTGTTTTTGACTACATACCCCTGGATGGCAGCAGTGATGGCCTCAGGTGTCAGACCTCCTTTCTTGAGGGTAATTGCAAGGTTCTTGGCTCGATTTGGGTCAATTAGAGAAACTTTATTTGGATGGTTCTGAGAAGAAGCCACTTTCTTAAAAAATGTGCTTTGGCTTGGACCCTGGGCTTTGGTCTTAAATTGGTTCTCAAAGTCACTCATGTCAAGTTCCTGATAGTGTGGGAAGATATGACACTAAGTGAAGTATCTGCATTTTACTTATTATTCGTCTGTATATCTATGTGTAATAGAATTTCCAGTACCTGAAGCACCTTGTCGTCATTTATCTGTGTGAATACTGTTCCATTGATCTGTGTTGGTTTCAAAGCCACCCAGTTGAGGACAGGCATTCTGTATTTTGGCTGTATTGTTTTCTTTATGCTTACTCCTAAAGAAAGCACATTAAAGCATAAGATACATAAGAAAATCGCATTGGCATTATATGACTATAAACTTGACCCTTATTCTTACCATTGGGCATTGATGGAGTAAGAGTGCCAGGTGGTGGTGGGACAGAAGGACCACCAGGAGGTGGGGGTGGAGCAGGAGGGCCACCAGAAGGTGGGGGTGGAGCAGGAGGGCTGCCAGGAGGCGGTGGTGGAGCAGGAGGGCCGCCAGGAGGGGGTGGGGGAGCAGGAGGGCCACCAGGAGGGGGTGGTGGAGCAGGAGGACCACATGGTGGTGGTGGCGGCACAAAAGAAAGTCCCTGTAGATTGCTTGGAGGTGGTGGTGGTGGGGGAGGTGGTGGTGAAGGAACACCAGGTTCACCACTAGATGTAACCTGAGATTGTGTTAACTCTGGTTGATGGCATATACTCTCATCATTCTTCGTTTCAGGAACAAGGAGAGGAGCAGCAGGTTCTGTAGTAGACCATGATACTGTGTGTGAGCGGGAAGGAGAACTCTCACTGACTGCTGGGTCTTGATGTACAGGAGCAGGTGAAACAGCTGGTATGTCTGACAGTAGAGGAAGTGCAGATCCATAATCTGATCCTTCTGGCTTGTGAGAAGAGGAATCTGGAACATGAACACAAAGCGTACCACTCTCAAATAGGGCTTTGTAATGTATTAATGTGGACAGTCAATGTTTATTATATGTCTTACCTGGTTCTGATATTATGGTCAAACTGATGGCTGATGGTGAAGCTGGGCGGTCAGCGGTGAACCCTGTGTTCACACAAACAGAAGATGGTTCCTCTGTACAGGTATCCCCCGCAGGTTCTACCCAGAGCACGTCTTGGTCACTAGATTTCAAAGTTGTGATATTCTGATGGATCGGGGTGGATCGTGATAGATAATTCTCCTAGAAAAGAATAGAAACATCATTTAACATTGAGGGTCTAGTCTTCCTGATGACCCAGGATATTAGGTAATGGCATTACATGGCCATTCTTTACCTTTGCGGCATTCAGCTCTTTTCGCGTTTGGTCCAGTTGTTTCTCAAGCTCTGCCACTCTACTCATGTATTCATTCTCTGTTTGCTGTAACTTTTCGGCCAACTGTAGGGGGAGGGGAAGCGATTAGAAATTCACATAGCATAAAACCTTATTTTATTGTCACCCCCAGTAAGTACCCTATCAGGGATAAAATGAGATTAAATCTGTAATATTTATATGCATATACAACTATGTATTATAGGTACAAGAGAGACTCTTTCAGACATTAATTTGCAAAAATTTTGGCAGAAACTTCCTTCACTAGGAACAATCTATATTCACACATTGTGCCCCTTCAACTTGAATAGGGACATGAATACAGATGGCAACCCTCCGAGAATGAAGCAGATTTCAGTATTGAATGTCACCCTGCAGCCATGCCCGGTCATCCCAAGTTATCAGATTTGTTGCATTTACAGTATTTCATAGAGGCCTGCAGAAAATCTTGCTGCAAAAATATTCCAATATCAATGGTAGGAAAAGATCTGTTAGTTGTAGAAACTTGTACAATGAATCTGCCATGTGTGAATATACCCTGATATTCCAATCCGTTTCAATTCTGCAAGCTTGCTCGATAGGAAACCAAAGTAAATGTATCTGTTGATGATCTGTTGAAGTTCCTGAATGGAAAGAAACAGCTGTAATCACAGAACGCTCTAGCGTCAAGCTCACCGTTGCGGCACTGAGCCGCTTGGCCTGCACATGCCTAAGAAATAAAGACGAAGCGATGAAGAGCTGGTGAGTTGCCTGTGTTTTTTTTCTACTTGGGATATCGTAAATGTATCTGGAATGTGTGTGTGTATAGATAGATATAAATCAAATGGTAAGACAGCACCGGGATAGACCTCTGTGCATGTGGTTGCCCAGGCCGACAGCCTGGGATAATAGTACAAGAAGTCCAAAAATCACCGCACAATCAGGTCTTGGATCATGAAATAAGCAGGAGTTCTTTATTCCCAAACAAAGTGCAACGTTTCGGCAGTGATAGCCTTTATCAAGCATAGTGAATACAAA